>NC_142932.1:105239962-105284962 GCF_046866305.1 Octopus bimaculoides | reverse complement strand
CGCTCAAGGTCGACCCGGGACGGCAAAGTTGTTGCAGAGCAACGCGACACTCACGGTGCCATTCGCCATTCCTCGGCCTCTTTTTGATCCACGACTGCAGCTCGGTCATGGAGACGAGCTGCGGGAAAGCGCGTCGCACAAACGGCGACCACACCTGCTCACCGTCGTCTACGTAGAGCCGGAGATGTCGCAGTCTCAGCGCATGTCTGCGCATCATCAACCACGGCATGCCCAGCCCTCCTTTCAGCGGGTGTTGGCAACAAACGGATCGCCTCACCATCGGAACGCTTCCTTTCCACAAAAAGCGGAAGAGGATGCGCTCCATTTCGGTGATGGCGCGATCGGGACAAGGCACGACGGTCAGGCGGTATTCGATGACGGACGCGATGTACGCGTTCGCCACCTCCGCCCGACCTTTTAGGGACAGCTTCCTCTCGGACCATTGCCGGCAGAGAGTGGCCACCCTACTCGTTATCTCGTCCCAGTTCTTCTCCGTTTGCAGGTCCGGACCGAACCAGACTCCGAGCAACTTGACCGGACCGTCCGTCCAGCGTCCCACTACTGAGGCGCTGCCGGACGGTATGGGCTTGCTTCTCCAGGTGCCGAGCAGCAAACCCACCGACTTATCCCGGTTGATTTTCGCTCCCGTCACCGCTTCGTAGTCTTTCAGCGTCTCGCCGACAAGCTCGATGTGCTCGTGGCTAGACGCTATGACGGTGACGTCGTCCGCGTATGCCGACACGCTCGTCCCGCACCCCAGTTCTCGCGGGATGCCCCTCAGCGTCGCCAGCTTCCGCAGTAGTGGCTCGAGAGTCAATACGTACAGGAGCGGCGACAGGGGGCATCCCTGACGAACCGAACGTGCAATGTCGAAGGGTCCCGATAGACGTCCATTGACGCGAACAACCGAACGGATGCCTGTGTACAAGGCAGCCATCCAGCCGCGGAAAACGGGACCGAAGCCGGCCGCTTCGAGGACGGCCTCCAAGTATCGATGGTCTACCCTATCGAAAGCTTTGGATTGATCCAAATTGATCAGGGCCCCACCCATGCCAGGTTCCTTAACTACCCTCTCTATGATGTAGCGCATCAGATGGAGGTTGTCATGGATGCTCCGGCCCGGCACGGCGCACGTCTGCTCCGTGCCGACCAGTTTCTCGATGACAAGCGCCAACCGCTTGGCTAACACCTTGGCCAAAATTTTCATGTCTGCATTGAGCAGAGTGATGGGCCTAAAGTTATCTATGGCGTCCCCCTTGTTTGGATCTTTCTTCAGCAGCGTTACCGCTCCTCGGCTCACAAAACCGGGAATGCTCCCGTTCTGCTGCCAGTTGCAGTACACGACCGCCAAGACTTCTCCAAACAAGTCTGGCATACAGTTGTAAAGCTCGTAGGGCAGACCATCCAAACCCGGAGATTTGTCCGTCGAGCAACCCGCCATCGCGTCCCTCACCTCCTCCGCCGTGATGACCCCTTCGCAGCACTCCGCCTCTCTTGCCGAGAGTCGTGGCAAGCTGTGCAGGTAGGCACTAAAATCCACCCTGCCTTCTCGCTCGCCACTCCTCCCGAACAGTCGGGCAAAATGCCGCTGAAACGCCTCGCACATCTTGCTCGGCTCGAGCAATTCGCGCCCCTGTTCGTCTACCAGAGACCGGATGGTGGCTCTGTTACCCCGCTGCGCCTCCGCCACCCGGGCCTCTCGTGCGGCTCCAACACCTTCATTCCTCAGAGCACGCATCCTTGCCCTGACAGCACACCCTTCGTGTTTAGCATTGAAGTGTTGGTCGAGGGCCAACCTCGCCGCTAAAACGTCGGATGCGATGCCACTTCGCAATGCCTCTTCTAACTTTATCACTAGCTCCCCCTCTTCTCTGTTCCTCTCTACAGCTAGTGCCCTGCTATACCTTATTGCTTCCGCCCTCACTGCTCTCTTGAGGGCAAACCACCATTTGTTGTTGACGATGGCTCCCGTCAAAGCCCTCTTTACTAACGTGCTAATCCGGTCTCTGAAAACCTGTCTCGACGGGAAAGACGCGTTTAGTTTCCAGTAACCGGGACCCTGCCTATGTGCCTTATCTAAGTCTAGCGTACACGTCACAAGTTTGTGATCCGTGTAGCTGACTATGTGGAACTGTGGACATCCTAAACTATCTCTATCTCTTGTCCTACACACTATCCTATCTAGATACGATCTCGACGACCCAATGCGGTTGCTCCAAGTCCACGTTGGCACATTTGGGTGGTCGAGTCGGTACCTGTCAGACAACTGGAAGCGTCTGAGCAGGTCTATGAGGCCTTTGCATCCCCTTCTACTTTTGTCACTCCCCACGTAGTCTAGATGCGTGTCCAAGGTAGCATTCCAATCCCCCACTAAAAGTAAGGGACGAGACGTTCCCAGGAATACTTCTAGACGTCGAAAGAAGTCTGACCGACCTGTTAAAGGAGGCACATAAACTGCCAGCAACCGAAAAGCGCCTCCATCGCTGCCGTCCACATCTAGGACAACCAGTCTACCCTCCGGGTCCGTAAATATCGTCTTTACTTGGAGATCCAGACTCTTGCAAAAAAGAACCGCCGTGCCACTACCGCCCATCCTCGGCAGACAGGGAGAAAAATAAATGTTAAACTGTCCGCCAAACATGGACTTTAGGGCCCGCGGTTCATGGAGTCTGGTCTCACTAATGGCTATGATATCCAAATTGTGTGACTTGATGTCATTTAAGAGGTACCCTTGTTTCCAAGGGGACCCTAAGCCACGCACATTCACACAACCAATCTTCACCATGATTCTATTTATACGTGTGCTTTAAAGCACAAAACAAAAGAACAGAGTGTTACTTGCCGTTAGAAAGTTTTGTTTCCTCCTTGGATTTTTCACCAAGGAGGCTATTGTACAATTTCTTGCACAAATATTTCTGGAATCCCCCTACCGAGTTGGGGTAGAGGGATTTTATTGTGTTGTGTAATGCTGGTGTTACATGAATAATTTTAATGTGTTTTGGCGGTGTTGTACGTGGGTGGTTGTTGGTTTTGATATCGTTATTTGTGATGTTTGTTTTAGAGTTGATGTAATTCATCAACTCTGTGTTTGTACTGTCTATTGCTGTTAGCATTGTTTTTTTTATATTACTATTGGTGTTAGTAGTATTTTCGGGAGATGTGAATCTCCCTGCTTTGTTTGTGTTTGCATTTTGTTTTGTTTTCTTCTTACTGCGCTTCCTCTTTCCTTTCGTAGCTATTTTCCACTCCTCCCCACTCTCTTCATCGGATGATGGGAGATCTGAGGAGTCAGAAAGAGGTAACGGCAAATTTTGTGCGTCTGTGTGTGTTTCTGTGAATGTTTGTGTTGCTGTTTTTATTGATGTTGGCTGATTGTTATTTGTGTGTGGTGTATGTGATATGGGGGAGGGAGAGGCAGTCTTGGAATTTTCTTTTTTTTCTTCTGTTTTTGCAGTTTCTGTTGTCTTTTCTGTTGTGGTTATTGCTGATATTTCTGTTGTTGTTTTTTGCGTTGCTGGTGGTGTTGGTAGTAAGGTTTTTCTGTTGGGGGTATTTGGTAGTTGCTTCTGTTGTTGTTGTTGTTGTTGTTGTTGTTGTTGTTGTTGTTGTTGTTGTTGTTGTTGTTTTTGTTTAGCGGCCAGAGGGCAGTCCTTTTTCAGATGTGCTTCGCTGTTGCATAGGTAACAGCGAGGTCGCCTGCCCTCTACCACCACATACAGCTTGTGGTCCTCTGCCAATCTAATGTTTGGAGGAATTTTCTGTGAAGCCTCCTCCGTGATGTGGAGAAGGATTTCCAGATTTTTCCTCCCCAGTTCTTTTCCTCTCCGACCGTAATCTCCAAAATATTTGCCTCCTCCATTTCCAGGCACACGGCCGATATCAGCCATTGGGTGTCCACCTCCGATGGCACATTTTTTATCATAACTTTGGTCACTCTCTGTCCTAGATAACTCGGTATCATTACCAAGTCATCTGTGCGGAGAGAGAGTGTCGAAAATTGTTTAGCTAAATTTTCATCCAGAAACCTTACTTGCACCGTTCCAAATTTCCTTCCCCAGGTGACATGATTCTGATAAGGCCAAATTTTTCTAAGACAAACTTCAATTTTATCTGTGCTAACATTTTCTACACGTCTGGTTTTTGTGTTTACCAGTTTATAAATGATGCACTTTTTGTTTTTCATTTCTATAATATCTTTTGGGATGTTAATTCTGACATCATCTCCTTCTTTCGTAAGAAGGGATTTTGTGTCTTTTATTTGTTTTTGTGTGAATGTCACTGTTGTTCTTTTTTCCTTTAGAGCATTTGCGAAATTTGTTTTTGTTGTGCTGGCGGACATGTTCTTCTGGATATTTTTGTTTATGTTGGTGTATGTACTGCCTGGTTCAAAGGTGGTGGTAGTGGCAGCAGAGTTTGTTGAACAGGTGATGGTGTCATTGCTGACGGCCGATAACTTTACTTCCTTGTTGTTGCTGTTGTTGTTGTTGTTGTCGTTGTTGCTGTTGTTGTTGTTGTTGTTGTTGTTGTCGTTGGTGGTGGTGATGATGGCGTCAGCAGCAGTGGTGCTTACGTCAGAGACATTTGTGACGGTTTTCACGCATGGTTTTGTAACCTTGGTTACAGTTTTGTTTTTGTTGTTGGTGTTGGTGGTGGTGGTGGTGGTGGTGGTGGTGAGAGGGCTGTTAGTAGCTGTACTCACAGTCTTTGTGACGTTTATAGCAACTGCGTTCGTGTCACTGCATGAGCACGCGCTATTCTGTTCTTTTTTCTCTTCTGGCATCTGAAGCCTCGGGAAATGCTTGTCAAAAGAACAAGACAAGCGTTCCAAAATTATGTTTCTCGACATTTTTCAAATGTCAAGAAGGAAATTTTTGTATTTTGCTAGGGCCGAAACTGCCCCTGGGGGTCAATTCCTGCCCTTGAAAATACACACAAATGAAGCCTAGGTGCTTCGCAACAAAATTATTAAAAAATTCCAACAAAATGTGGACAGTAAAAGGTCAAATAAACGTTTACCTTCGCAGCCGATGTGACAGCACGTCCGTGAGAAGAGATAGATAGATAGATAGATAGATAGATAGATAGATAGATAGATAGATAGATAGATAGATAGATAGATAGACAGACAGATTTCTATGATTTGTGTGTGTGATTGGTACTCATTTAAACGACAGTACACTGCTGTTTAGCAATGTGAACCCCAACAATTCCTAAATATTGCATTTTAAACGGTGCGCTATCAATTCTAGCGATCCACTGCCTTATTTCTTGGAAAGAATATGATGTATAAATAGCAGGAATTGTGATGGTAACCGAGAAAAAAAATCTAATTGATTTCTAAAACTATAATTATTGTGGCTCCTATTTCTAAATGAACAAATAATCATTTGAGATTTATGTTGCTGTTGTTTTTGTTGCTGTGGCTGTAGCTCTTTTCGTTTGACCATAACAAGCTCTTGTTGCTGTAGCTCTTGTCGTTTGACACCAAGTCAGCCTTCATTTAGCAGACCATTCCAATAATAAGCAGTTCGGATTTTTTTTAACAGACACGCTGCATCCAGAAACAGATCTAATAGGATTTACAAAATACATTCAATCAAACAAAAACATAGTACTAGTAAAGTACTCCAAAAACACTAAAATTAAAATTTCTTGTCAATAACAAACCACCAACACATAACAAGTTATTAATTACTTGTGTGATTTATGAATTCGATTACAAGCATAAAAGTTGTAAACATCACGACTTCAACTATGATATTGGTCGTACTAGTATGACACTCTCCTATTGGCTAACCACGCATTTGTAACGAAGAACAATTGCTATACACTATTCCGTTCAACACAAGACAAAACTAGGTAGGAAAAAATAAATGGACAAAACATCTATACTCAACAGAATTCCCCACAAAATTTGAGGATTAATGATAGACGCACCATATTCATAGCATAGTACAATATTCAAATATGTACATAGATATTAATCACAAACATATCAAACAGTCAGCTTAATTTAAATATATTTTTAAGCTGTCATATTTGTTTATTGATTGTAGCAAAGTATCTGTTATATCTTGTTTTGTCTTTTATTATAATTCCCAACCCTCATATTCTAGGATAAGAATATAGATCGATCCTTTTATTTGCCCGGTACTTTATTTTGTCTACACCACCGAAAGATGAAAGGTAAAGTAAAGAAAGGGAGAAGCGAAGGATCCGTTGCCATATATATATATATATATATATATATATATATATATATATATATATATATATATATATATATATATACTAAGTTTTATTTATTTAATGCAGAGAATAAAACTTGTTTATTCTTTTCTTTTACTTGTTTCAGTCATTTGACTGCGGCCATGCTGGAGCACCGCCTTCAGTCGAGCAAATCGACCCCAGAACTTATTCCATGTAAGCCCAGTACTTCTTCTAAGTTACGGGGACCAAAACATCGATTGTCAAGCGATGGGAGGGGACAAACACAGACACACAAACATACACACACAAACACACACACACACACACACACACACACACACATATATATATATATATATATATATACGACGGGATTCTTTCAGTTTTCATCCACTCACAAGGCTTTGGTCGGCCCGAGGCTATAGTAGAAGACACTTGCCCAAGGTTCCACACAGTGGGACTGAACCCGGAGCCATGTGTTTGAGAAGCAAGCTACTTACTACACAGCCACTCCTGTGTAATGTTTATTCTTTTTGCCAAGCAAAATCACAAGCTGCAGAAATGAATAGAGATATTGCAAAAGAGGCTTCAAATGGGAATCGAAAGCTTCCATTTCTTCTCTACTACGATGCTTTCCTCACAAATTTATTCATAATAATGAAGCGTACACTTTTAACATGGCGGCAGCAAATTTACAGCGGAAGAAAAACGACTACATGAATGCCAAAGGGCAGTTGCGATTTAGACTAATATATTGCATTTTGCTAACTAAATTTAGTAGTGCAAACTGTAGATTGTTGTGATTACATCTCTTGTAAATTGAAAATCGTTATATTTAATCTTCATGCATGCGTGTGTGTGGGCATGTGTGTACGTTCGTGTGTGTGTGTGTGTGTGTGTGTGTGTGGGTGTGTGTGTGTGTGTGCGTGTGTGTGTGTATGTGTGTGTATGTGTGTGTGCGTGTGTGTGTGTGTGTGTGTGTGTGTGTATACTCTTCGTTTTATTCTTTGTTTTGTTTTCGCTTTTTGTCGTTAACTTTCTCTAATATAAATTTGTTACTATCTTTAGGAAGGCATAAAGATAGATTGATAGATAAATACATACATATACATACATATAAATATAAAATGCATACGTATGAGTATTTGTGGGTGCATATATCTATCTATCTTTACTGCAGAAGCTGGAGCTATTTCAGGGCATCCCGTTCGAACCGGGGCTTGGAAGCGTTGTGTCAGTATATGCGGGCGACATCACCGTGATATGTCGGACACCTCAGAAATCGAGGTCGTCGGCACATCATTGGAGGAATATGAAAAGTTGACGGGAGCAAGACTTAACCCGGAAAAGTCGGTAGGCTTGCAACTCGGCACCTGGTGAAGCAAGTCCATGCTATCCCACAGCGACGTTGGTCGCTGGACGGACGGACGGACCGGTAAGGTTGCTTGGGGTTTGGTTCGGGCCAGAACTCCAGGTGGATAAGAATTGGAACGAGGTGACGAGTAGAGTAGCCAGTCTCACCCAGAAATTGGCTACGAGGATAGTATCAGTCAAAGGTCAGGCAGATGTGGCGAATGCGTACATCTACTACCACTTGACCGTCGTGCCTTGTCCCCGTTTGCGCCGCGGCATCTCCAGATATTCTGTCTAAACGGTGAACAGGTGTGGTCGCCGTTTGTCAAACAGGCCTTTCCCCAACTCGTCTCCTTGACTGAGCTGCAGTCTTGGGTCAAGAAGAGACCTAGACAGGGTGACTGGCATCTGGAATGTTGCCAGGCACTCACTGCCCTATACGAATCAGGCAATGCGATCAGTGGAACATCCATTCTTGAGATCTATGGAGGGTTAGTGGAGGGAAAGAGCGATGACGCACTCTGAGAAGCGCTAGACGTCAACGAAGTGGAACTGTTCAGTCTGTTCAGGGGGACTTTCGGGCCAGGGTTGATGGATAACTTCCAGAAATCCCTAGCTTGGCAGTACTACCGGGGAGCACTGCCGATTCGAGATAAACGCTACAGGCACGGAAGTGCTATCAAATGGACCTGCTAGAGACGTGCACAGAGCGACGAAACCGTTCTGCACTCACTCGTCCAGTGTCTTTGCATTACTGACTGATTTATGTTGAACAATGATTTATGTTATCAAGTGTAGGATGGATCCAGCTATCGGCCGAGTCCATAGTGAAGATCGATCCGCCGCCTTCCATTGGTCCGGAAGGACAGGCAATTTCCCCCTGTCTGATAGCAGTAGCGAAAGAGGTTATATGGTGGACCAGGTTGAAGGGAAGATGAGGATGGAGAGAAAAGTGCTGCCTCCCAGTACATTTGCTAAAAGGTGGGTAAATGTAGTGAAAATGTCCCGTGTGAGTGAACCTACTCTAATAATGCACCTGTAGGCTAGTGAATTTGAGAAGACGAAGGGTGCCCTTCCCAGATGTTCTCAAAGCGTTGAGTGGTTCAGGATTGGTGGGGTACCTGAGCCAACTCCAGGTGGTTACCCCCTATTGGGGAACTTTCATTGCTACATTCTTCTTTTTTGATATTATTGTTATTGTTTTAATTGTGTATTCGTTGTTTTGTATAAAATCCCCACTGTCCACGTCTGCTGTATTGTCCCCTGTATGTCAGCCCTAGTGGCTAATAAATGAAATAATAATAATGATTATTATTATTGAGGCGGCTAGCGGGCAGAATCGTCAGCACACCGGACAAAATGTTTAGTGGCATTTCATCCGTCCTCACGTTCTGAGCTCAGATTCCGGTCGACTTTGCCTTTCATTATTTCGGGATCGATAAATTAAGTACCAGTTGTGTACTGGGTCGATGTAATCGGCTCACCCCTCCCCCAAATTTCAGACCTTATGCCTATAGTAGAAAGGATTATTATTATCAATATCATTATTATTATTATTATTATTATTATCATTATTATTATTATCATTACTATTATTATTATCATTACTATTATTATTATTATTATGTTGTTTTTTTTTACTTCTTTCTTCAAAATTTCTTCGCGGAGGCGGCGGAGGCAGCGGAGGCGGAGGCGGAGGTGGAGGCGGCGGCGGAGGCGGAGGCGGCGGCGGAGGCGGCGGCGGCGGCGGCGGAGGCGGCGGCGGAGGCGGCGGCGGAGGCGGCGGCGGCGGCGGCGGCGGAGGCGGCGGAGGTGGCGGAGGCGGAGGCGGCGGAGGCGGCGGAGGCGGCGGAGGCGGAGGCGGCGGAGGCGGCGGAGGCGGCGGCGGAGGCGGCGGCGGAGGCGGCGGCGGAGGCGGCGGCGGAGGCGGCGGCGGCGGAGGCGGCGGCGGCGGAGGCGGCGGCGGAGGCGGCGGCGGCGGAGGCGGCGGCGGCGGAGGCGGCGGAGGCGGCGGCGGAGGCGGCGGCGGAGGCGGCGGCGGAGGCGGCGGCGGAGGCGGCGGCGGAGGCGGCGGCGGAGGCGGCGGCGGAGGCGGCGGCGGAGGCGGCGGCGGAGGCGGCGGCGGAGGCGGCGGTGGCGGTGGAGACAGCGGAGGCGGAGGCGGAGGCGGCGGAGGCGGCGGAAGCGGTGGAAGCGGCGGAGGCGGCGGAGGCGGCGGCGAAAGCGGCGAAAGCGGCGAAAGCGGCGAAAGCGGCGAAAGCGGCGAAAGCGGCGGAGGCGGCGGAGGCGGCGAAAGCGGCGAAAGCGGCGAAAGCGGCGAAAGCGGCGGAGGCGGAGGCGGCGGAGGCGGCGGAGGCGGCGGCGGAGGCGGCGGCGGAGGCGGCGGCGGAGGCGGCGGCGGAGGCGGAGGCGGAGGCGGAGGCGGCGGCGGAGGCGGCGGAGGCGGCGGCGGAGGCGGCGGAGGCGGCGGAGGCGGCGGCGGAGGCGGCGGAGGCGGCGGAGGCGGCGGCGGAGGCGGCGGAGGCGGCGGCGGAGGCGGCGGCGGAGGCGGCGGCGGAGGCGGCGGAGGCGGCGGAGGCGGCGGAGGCGGCGGAGGCGGCGGCGGCGGCGGTAGCAGTAATAGTGGTAGTGGTAGTAGTAGTAGTAGTAGTAGTAGTAGTAGTAGTAGTAGTAGTAGTAGTAGTAGCAGCAGTAGTAGCAGCAGCAGCAGCAGCAAACATGATCAAAGAAGAATCTGAATCTAGAAGTGTTTGGAAGATATGCGAAATCATTTAACGCCGTAATCATTCACATCTCATGGAAGAAAACTCTAACAAATGTGATTTCGTTTTCATCTCCCTTAAACATGTTTGCTGCTTGCTTTGATAAGCTAATATTCAGTTGAGAGACACTGCACACATTACCTACGTAAGTAATGGTATTGCTATATGCACGAACACTTGCAGATAGCGACCCATGCGTACATACATATAAGTGTGTGTGTGTGTATGTGTGTGTGTGTGTGTGTGTGTGTGTGTGTGTGTGTGTGTGTGTGTGTGTGTGTGTGTGTAAGTATTTCTCTGCGTTTATGCATATGCATGTCATTTTTAATATGCATATCGCACAAACACAAATGAATACGTGTATAAAATATAAATACATATGTATGTGTATATATAAAAACATAAACGTGTGCGTATGTGTGTGTGTATATATGTGTAGCGTTATACTAATACATCTGTTTGTTTTCTACACCACCTGTCTTCGTATTTTGTTTTTTTTTGTGAATTCTTCCCATATATATATATATATATATATATATATATATATATACACATATACATATATATATATATGTATATATATACATATATATATATATATACATATACACATACACTTGCACACACTCATTGTGTATACACATGCATAAACATGTTTGTATATATGTACATATGTGTATATATATTTACTTACATATGTCTATTTCGATACACACACGCACACACGAACGCGCACACACACACACACACACACACACGCACACACACACACACACACCTGCATCCCTATACATATATACACACATGCTTTCATAAATACATATACTCATAGACGTACGCACATCGGTGTTAATACACGAAGCACAAGTTAACTTGCTTGCAGCAATATCCACTGTGAAAACACAGAGACACACACACACACACACACACACACACACACACGCACACTCTCTCTCTCTCTCTCTCTCTCTCACACACACACACACACACACACACACACATACACACACACACAATGTTTAAACAAACAAAATGTAGTCTAAAATCTTTCGGAATTGGCTTTAACGCAATTAAGTTGTGTGTGTTTGGGAATCTGGGAAGATGGCTATTGTGACAAAAAAGGAAACAAATGTGGAACCAATAAATAAACAGAACCAATGCAAGAGTTACAAGATAGATAAGGTAATCATCGACAAACAAGAAGAGCGAGAAACTAAAGAGAGGAGTTAATATAAGAAACTAAATTAAGGTGGTGAGCTGGCAGAATTCTTAGCGGTATTACGTTTGTCTTTATGTTCTGAGTTCAAATTCCGGCGAGGTCGACTTTACTTTTCATCCTTTCGGGGTCAATAGATTAAGTATCAGTTATGTACTGTGGTATTAGAGACTTTTCATTTGAGTGACCGACACCGTACTGTTGGTTCATTTGCTTTCTCCGTCATTTTGGTTTCAAATTTTTGGCACAACGCCAGCGATTTCGAAGGATGAAAAGTAAAGTCGGCCACGGTAGAACTTGAACTCATAAGTCAGAAGAAATGTCGCTTAGCATTTTTTCCCGGCATGGAAACGAATCTGCCAGCACGCTGTCTTCTGTCTTCTGACGTCTTCATCATATTAAAAGAACGTTAATTGATGAATTGAAATGTTACAGAGAACGTAAAACCAAAGCAAGAATAGCCGGAGTTCATATCATAAATGGCATAAAAGGAATTATCACATCGGTGCTCATATTGATTGATGGGATTAAAAGCACGAGGTCAATATTTTAAAGAGGATTAGAGTATAGTTTATTGAATTATCCCCGATATATTTCAAATTCTTAGTTCATCGATCGATGAACGATGGGTGTCAACGTCATCTTTATTTTCATCGAAATTCAGTGGGTAGATCATGGATGTTATACCCTTTAAATCGCTTAATCTGCAGTTCAATTGCTTCTAATATAGATTTCTTATATTATTGACAGATTTCTGGTTCGCCATTACTCACGAACGTGTACCGCTTGATAGCATTACCTTGCTTTCTTTCACTGACTGTTTAAGTGTTGATGCACTCACGATCAGAGATGGGTATCCTGTCTCATCTCCCCACACTTCAACGTTTTTACCCGGTATAGAAAAAAAATATAAGTACTAGGGGCGATTCGTTTGAAAAATTCTTCAAGGCAGTGCCCCAGCATGGCCACAGTCTAAAGACTGAAACAAGTAAAAGACTCTGAAGATTTCTGGACATAGTTCAGCATACTAAATGCAATGTTACATTTGATTTTGTCTCTCATAGTTTTTAGTTCAAATCATACTAGTATTAACCTCTTAGCATATTATCCCGTATATTTTCCTTCGGAGATGTCTATTAAATATATATTTGAATGAAAATATACGTTCACTGTACTCTGAGGTATCTGCCACTTATTTCTGACCCGAAATACTTCGCTCATGATGTTATTCCCGTTTTCTATCGTTAACTGTCAGTAACTAACATTCCTATCAATAACTTCATAACAAATCATAACTGATCCAAAATGATTTGTGTGCTTATTCTTCCTTATTTACAAATTCAAAATGAATAATAAAAAAAATATGATATATTTCGCATGAAAATTGAAAAAAAAATGTGTATGTTAAGCGGTTAAATGTAATTTTCATATATTCATAATTATTCAATAAAATAAGTATTAATACAAAATAGGATAGTTGACCCTTTACAAAAATTTGAATAACCGAATTTTCTGAAACTTGTCTTTGAATTGTGAGTTCAAGTGCTTCATGGTTTTTTTGTTTTTTTTCTACATGAAAACGGCAGTAGTCTGCACCTTTTTTCGATCCAAACACCCAGAGTCCATCAATACGTCCTCCGCTGTTTCTGTTGCTTTCTACTTCAGCTATCAGTTGAATCAGGAACATGTTCTCCTTGCAGCATTCTGTCTCTTTTGTATTGTCGGCGTCCTGCAAACGGAGATCCATCGATTTGCAGAGGCTCTTCAGTTCCTACCATTTTTCCATGATTGTTAAAGGAAACAATTTGTGAACAAATTTCATGACACATGTTGAACCAATCACATATTGATTCGGTACCTCTACCAGCTAAGTGACGCACCTTATCATAAGAGACATCTTGAATAAAATAAAAAATTGTTGTAAAGCGGTCTTTTGCCACTGTTGTATCTGTCTGTTGACGACGGTTGTCGCTCTGACAGATATTATTATATTCCGAAGTCGTCGATAGAATGGTTGTATCTGGCACTGAACGTCACCCCAGTCATACAGTGTTATTATTCTCAAAAGTTGTATTATTATAACGTCCACTCAATACCACAGTATAATTTTTATATCAGCATAGACACGACTATCAACACAGTCTTCACGTACTCTCGACCTTCTGACCTTCTCGACCTATTGACCTTCTCGACCTTCTGACCTTCTCGACCTTCTTCTCTGTCGACCGGTTACTGGTCTATTTATAATGGCTGGCTACTGCCACTTTTTACCGGGAGGGCTGTACAGTTTCACTATACAACAGTTGTTTAAATCAGTAAAATAGAAAAATCATTTCCAGTGAGGATAGACCGGCAAGTTTGGCAGCCGCGAGTTTTGCAACGTAAAGTTGGCAAAATTTCACAATTTTTCCATTTTCTTCGAGCCTTCTTCATTTCTCCAATACAACGATGACATGGTGCAACATTTTTTTCATCATCTTAAAGGCCATATCTTCGTAAAAATGCAACAATGCAACTGCCTTTGTCTCGTCGCTGATCACAATGTAAAATCTTTAGCCAGCATCTTACAGGTTTTTAGAATCGCTCTTTAAGCTGTAGATCACACGCCATAGTAGCATCAAAAAAAGGATTATCGTTTAAGCTGTGTGGTATCTAGTTTCAGTGAAAACACCAAGAAAGAAAATTTCTCTTTTAGTTACCTACCTTGAATTTGCTCTTTTAACCTCTATCGTTGCCTTCTTTAGTGAGAATTTTATACATTATCATGATTATATTATTTCCTACCTTACGTGTGTGTTTGTGATTGCTTGTTGTGTGTGTGTGCGCGTACATGTGTGTGCTTACGTGTGTGTGTGTGTCAGCTTCTCGTTGTATTAGCCAAGAAAAAGGAACAAACTGGAGTCCAAGAAAATGTGTGAAGTGATCAGCATGGAGAAAGAAAAACAATTAATCATATGTTTAAAGTAGAATACGTTGGTTGTTCGTGAGATCACAACTCACCTCACCTCATGACATACGAACTTATCCCTTTTGCTATTAATATTTTATAGAATTCAGCCGTTTTTGGCACTTCGACCACCTCTGTATGTATGTGTGTGTGTGTGTGTGTGTGAGTACATTTGTAGAAAGAATGAAAGAAAGAAAGAAAGAAAGAAAGAAAGAAAGAAAAAAGAAAGAAAGAAAGAAAGAAAGAAAGAAAGAAAGAAAGAAAGAAAGAAAGAAAGAAAGAAGAGTGGATGGAGAAAGGCTAACAAAACGTGATGCTTGTAAATCTAGGATGCCATCAAGCTTCCACATAAAGCAAAGGGCATCTGAAATTGAAGAACATGTGGAAACTGTAAAAATATTCCGAGAAAATAACCGTCGAAGCAGACTTAAAGCTACTGATGTAGAATAGTGAATACACACTGAAGATCTGTGTTTGTTCACCACCACCACCACCACCACTTGACAACTAGTGTTGGTTTGTTTATGTCTTCGTAACTTAGCGGTTCGGAAAAAATAGACTGATGGAATAAGTATCAGGCTTAAGAAAACATAAATACTGGGATGAATTCATTCGACTAAAAGTTCTTCGAGGCGGTGCCCCTGCATGGCCGCAGTCTAATAAGTGAAACAGATAAGAGATAATACAAAAACAAATATTCGAAATTTTTTATACAATTCCTAGCAATATTTAACTATAAAATACAGTATGATTTTTTTGTATATATACATCAAATGACTATTGAGGTCCAGTAGAGTAAAACTGGAATCAAAGGGGTCTATAGGCAAAATTTGGCTGAAAACTACTGGTCTAACTAAACAGTTGTGCATGATTTATAAGCCTATTTGCGCCTTCGTATGCACCAAGCGTCTAACTCAGAGGTTCTCAACCATTTTTTACTTATGGACCCCTTTCATTCCTATTTTACTCAGGTGGATCCTTATCGCCAATTGATGATTAAAAAATCCTGTTTATATTTTTGAAATTAAATTTTAAGAATTGATTACAAAAGAACATTTTAATACTTTGCACATTGTAGAAGCATAAATCACATTCTTGAAACAATAAACAAAAAACACCTACTAGTATCCTTCGATGTAGTCAACCTCTATTCCAATATCCCCCACAACCTAGGAATAGAGGCAATTCAATTCTGGCTAGAGAATTGCGCCAACGAATTCCCACATTGCATCAAAAAAGAATTCGTGAGAGAAGGGCTAAAATTTATCTTGGAGAATAACTACTTCGTCTTCAAAGACAACTTCTATCGACAAAAATCGGGGACTGCTATGGGTACGAGAATGCCCCCCACTCCTTTGCTAACCTAGTCATAAGATATCTAGAAATTAGTCTTTATCGTAAGGTTCTAGAAAAATACGGCAGCCCATTCTCCCTCTACATAGAAAATAACTGGAAGAGATACCTGGATGACTGTTTCATTCTTTGACATGAAAGTATAGAGAGACTTAAATAATTTCAAGCACTTATAAATGGACTTGACGTAAACATTCAATTCACGATGGAATATAGCCATCAACAATTTCCCTTCCTCGACATCCTCATTAAGAAATCGGTGGCGAGGCAAGCGAGCATTAATGTTCACGTGACATCGTCACTTGTTTTATTCGTCTCTCAATCGAGTTCATATGATTTTCTAGCATCACCAACCAACATATCGAATGTTCGTATTCTTTCACCGACTGGTACAATAATTCTAGATGTAAATAGACAGCAATGAACTATACTTCATTACCATTGATAGTGAAAATACTGTATAATTTAATATTTCATTAGCTTGCAATATTAGTTTCACATTTTGACACAAAGCTAACAATTAGCTTATGCTGAATTTGATCAAACGTTACCATTTATAGAACATAGAGAGGAGAATGAGCTCCATCAGGCTGACTTGCTCTTCACTTCAATGGTACTTGAAAAATGCTATGGACTGTGGATGTTATCAATATCCTCGTTTAATATTTTCATTCTATATCCTTCTCTTCCAACGCCTCCTAATTTTCCTTCATATCTGATATTACTTTATTATGCCCCAATCTTTCCAACGTCTCTCACTCCCTTTACAAATTATTGCTGCATATGCGTATGCGCGTGAGTGTATGTGTGTATACACAGCACACACACATATATATATACACATATGTATATATGTATATGTGTGTGTATGTACACATTATGCAGTTTTCAAGCAAAGATGAAAGACAGTGAAAGACAAATGGCTACTTTTTAATATCCCTAGAGATATTTAATAATTGTTTAATAATATTATATAATGCTTGGCACAAAATTAAATCTCATTTTAATTTCCCTTCTCCTTCTTTTTGAATAGTAGTTGGTGATGATTCATTATCTTATTAACAATGTGATCATATCATGAGTTCTGTAGCGTGGGACACAGTTTCGAGTCCCGGTTTTCATTTCTATTCAGAATCTAAATGCTTTTAGAAAACGAATGAATGCCCGAGATTTAGATTTCGTTCTTCATTATTTAAGAAAAATAAGGCTCGGACACCTAATCGAAATAAATCGATGTTCTTATTGACATTTGTTTATGTTAGGCACAGACATGGCTGTGCGGTTAAGAAGCTCGCTTTGCGACTACGAGACTTAAGGTTCAGTCCCACTGCGTGACAACTTGGATAGGTGTCCTCTGCAATAACCACGGAGCGACCAATGACTTATGAGTGAAGTTGGTAGACGGAAACTGTGTATGTCTGTGTATCTGTGTGTACATACATCCATATACACACACGAACACATATACACACACAAAAATATGTATTTATTTATTTATTTATACAGGGTTGGCCAAAGGTCACCTGACAGTGAATCAAAACCCATTTCATTCCTAGATTAAAACAAAAAAATATTTAATATGAGACTTCGCTAATAAATAGACAAATGTTGAAAGAAAAATCGGTGATTTTAGCTCACAACATTCAATTATTAAACATACATAATTGGAGTGAATAAATAAAACTGAATGTTAATTATTTATGGAATATTGAATTACTATCAGATGACTTTTCGCCAACCCCGTATATATACATATGTATGTCATTATTCAATTTATTTCATGATTTCTTGCCAATAGAGAAAGAACCGGTTTCTAACCTGTGTAAGCATGTATGTATGTATGTATGTATGTATGTGTGTGTATGTATGTATGTGTGTGTGCGTGTGTGTGTGTGTTCGTGTATGTGTATGTGTGTGTGTGTGTGTTTTGAGTGTGGGTGTGTGGGGTGTGGGTGGGTGTGGGTGTGTGTGTAGGCGCAGGCGTGGCTGTGTGGTAAGTAGCTAGCTTACTAACCACATGGTTCCGGGTTCAGTCCCACTGCGTGACAACTTGCGCCTCGGGCCGACCAAAGCCTTGTAATTGGATTTGCTAGATGGAGACTGAAAGAAGCCCATTGTTTTCATATATATATATATATATACATACATACATATATATATATATATATATATATATATATATATATATATATATATATATATATATATATATATATATATATATATATATATAATTAAGAGATCAGCAACAGTTGCTTCACCACATACCGAAGTTACAAGTACTACTATCTGTTGGAGTTTTAGCACTTTAGCTGCTATTTCTGAACTTCGGTATGTGGTGAAGCAACTGTTGCTGATCCCTTAATTATGTTTATAAATTTATAAGAACTTTTAAATAAGTTCTTCACCGATAATGGTGTTTACATACCGAAGTGCTTGGTAAAAATTATTAATTATTAATTTATTAATAAATTAATATTCCTTTACCCTTTTATTTGTATATATATATATATATATATATATATATATATATATATATATATATATATATATATATTTATACATACATGTATATATATATATATATATATATATATATACATACACATATATATATATATATATATATATATATGTATATATGTATGTATGTATGTATGTATGTATGTATGTATGTATGTATGTATGTATGTGTGTGTGCGTGTGTGTGTACGTTTTTATGTCTGTGTTTGTCTCCCTACAATCACCTGACAACTGATGCTAGTGTGTTTATGTCACCGTAACTAGCGGGTTCGGCAAAAGAGACCGGTAGAATAAGTACTAGGCTTACAATGAATATGTCCTAGGGTCGTGTTCTTCGACTAAAACCTTCCGAGGTGGTGCTCCAGCATGGTTGCAGTCAAATGACTGAAACAAGTAAAAGAATTAAAGAATATATATACGACGGGCTTCTTTCAGTTTCCGTCTACCATATCCACTCATAAGGCTTTGTTCGGCTCGAAGTTATAGTAGAAGACACTTGTCCAATGTTCCACACAGTGGAGCAGAACTTTGAACCACATGATTAAGGAGGAACAATCCTTTGAGCATGTGGTGTCCGCAATAAGATTTTAATTCCCGGTTAAAATAATTTCATTTCAGTAATTTCTATAATCACACTGTCAATTGTTATATCGAATCTAAAGATTTTGATCATTGCAACATTAATTAATGAATACTTAACGCTCATTTCATCTGGGAATTTTAATGTTGTGGGCAGTATCATTTAAAAGTATAAGCACATTACATAGTTACCCGGTGGCACCCGATGAGTCTAGAGAAAAAATTATGATCTATACATCTTATATTTGTGTATGTAGGGTCATACATACACAAATATAAGATGTATAGAGGTGTGTTGTAGCTATGATGTTGTTAAGGCTGTCTTGGTGATGTTTATGCTTTTAATTAAGGTGGGTGAGTGCGGAATTTTACGCCCATATGATAAAGTCAAATCTCCAGCATATAATATTTTGTATTCCATGGTAGATCACTGTATGTTATTACGCTGCTTTAACTTACACAACAATGAGTAACGGGTACCAGGTACTTACCAATAACTAGCTAGCTTCCCCTCTTCAAGTAGATATATATCTCATCCACTTCGAGCTTCGGAAACTAGAGTTGAGTATTGACTATATGAACTGTAAGGATTTTCATATTGCACCAAGTCAATTGATGTAAAGACTTAAGCTACTGTAACCTGCTTCATACAACAGAATTTCATTATATGCTGGATGTTATTAATTTGAGATGAATGAAACAGAGCATGAAGGTATGAGGGTGAAAAGGGAGAATGCAAAGGGGATAACTAGTTTGATGTTTGTTTATTATATTCATATTAACTTCTTCATAACCTTCGTGACAAAAGGAATTCCGCTAAATATTTGAAGAAATAATTTCTTCAATGTAAACATTCGTGGAAGACTTCGTCCCCATCTTGCCTTTTATTTGACTACTTCATAACATTTTCATAACTTAATATTTATTAGATCTTTGCGGAGCTATGGAAGACAAAAAAAACTGAAATCTGAACTATATTTCTTGCAGTATTTAGCTCCTTAATTCTAGATTTTGGATTCAAATTCTAATAAATTTAAAATGTTTTTGCATCCTTTTCTTCTATCATTTCAATATCCATTTCTGGAAGACTTTCAGATGGAATCCGTCGAAATTAGGAATAACCAATTTCCTTTCCTGGTTGTAACCATTTCAGTGCCTATGTAATAAATCAATTTTTTAATGAAAATAGCAGATTCACGAGAATCTAACATTCATTTTTTTTCAAATTTGATATTCAGCAGTGACATATGGTGACTTATGCAAGTTAAAAATGACTACTTTTATAATATATGATACATTTATTAAAAGCCGCACGCGCACATGCATATATACCTTTATATATATATATATTATATATAGTCAGGCACACACAGACACACACACACACGTAATGCAAACAAAAGAAAAGGAGTGAGAGAGTGGAGGAACATACAAATATGTATCTATTGAAAGCTTTCTCACGCGTTCGTTCAGACTATGAACACAACTAACAATAATAGATCTTCGTTAGGACATGTGCACATCTCAATAACGTATAGCTACAAGAACATTCATTTCGTTCAATATATTGCAAGGAAATGATATCTTTGTAAAAGATAGACGGTTAAAGAGAGAAAGAATAATGATTATAAGCCGGGCCGAGTCAACACCGGAGGGGACCAAAATAATAATAATAATAATAATAATAATAATAATAATAATAATAATAATAATAATAATAATAATAATAAATTACTAATGGTGGCGACATATCACTGGTGCTAACTAGGAAATTGGTTTAAGGATACAGGGAACCTTGATAAGGAAAAACTGAAGTCTTGAAAAGCAGAAAAGTAATACGAAGAGGTCTAAAGAAAAATATAATTAAAAACTATAATAAAAAAAATAAAATAAAAAATTAATAATGGAAAACAAACAGAAAACAATTGAAAGTGTGAATGGCTGAGATTAAAAAAGGAGAAGGGAGGTAAAAATGAAGAAAATGAAGAGAAAATGAAAGCAAACCGCTCAAAGTGGAGAAAGAATTTGAAGAAGATTAAAGGAAGAAACGAATAAGGAGAGAAAGACATGGCAAGAGAAATAAGTTGATCTCTGTATATTGGTTCAATGCATCCTTAGTTCAACAAAATCCGACCTTAATTTTCATTGTAAATATTTGCCTAGAAACAATTCAGTCAGTGGGAAAATACAAAAAGGTTGTGGCGGAAAGATTTTGAATCGTGAGGCAGACGATATTTCAATGCATGTCATACAAATGGTAAAGGTATGAGGAAAGAAAATGCAGGTAGTGGTGGTGATGGCGGTTGTGGCGACAGCAATGGTGGTGCTGGTGCTGGTGCTGGTGGAGAGGAGGAGAAAATGAACGCTGAAAAAGGAAGGATTTCTTTTTGGCTTATTGAATACCATGATTGACTTGAACAATTGAACCGTACAATTACGGATATTGACTTAACGTTATTTCTTTGTGTGTGCATATATATACATATATATATATGTTGTGCATGTATGTATGTATATATACATACATATATATATATTTATATATATATATATATATATATATATATATATATATATATATGTATGTATATATATATATATATATATATATATATATATATATAAATGTATGTACGTGTATACATATATATATATATATATATATATATATATATATATATATATATATATATATATGTATGTATATGTATATATTATTTAACCATTTTTTATTTATTTATTCATTTTAGCTCATAACCGTCAGAAGGAGCTATGTATGAGACTAGATTTAATGGAATTTAATCTCAGTCACCGAAATATTCCTTGTAATATCCTTTTGGCACATTCACCATGTAACTGGTTATTAAATACGAAACTGAACTCTATCCTATCTTACGATAACTCCCAAATTCATTCCATTTTATTATATCATTTTCTTTTTAAATTTTAATTATTATTATTATCATTATTATTATCATTATCATCATCATTATTTTTACTGCTATTATTACAGACGTCACACAGAATACAATATCGTGAGGTTGCTGATTGAAGATATTGTGTCTACCGGGGGTTTGTACTGTTTGTCAAATCACAAGGACCTTAGACAGACAGTATTTTATACAATATGCGTGCAGTTTCAAATAATGCCGACTTTTGCAACACATCTAGATTGTAGGGTATCTCTAAGGTTTTCAGATTTTAAGGATGTTGAACGACACAAACATGTTTAAAAGGGTGAATTATCCAAACCCCAAAGACTTACTCTCAACATATGGCTATGATGCTCCCCCACTACTTCTGCTTGTGATCAGAGGTGCACATATAGTCAGCCACTAAGGGACATGCTCAACTGGTTAAAATCAAACAAGTGACAAGTAAATCTGTCGTATTGAGCAGAATATTTGCTGTAGCCCATCTTTTATATCAAGACAAAACAATGTACATGATAACACTTCCAATCAGTTAAGATCAAAAGCCATGACAGTCACTGTCTGGTACTGCATCAGGGCATATATTATTATTATCATTATTATTATTATTATTATTATTATTATTATTATTATTATTATTATTATTATTATTATTATTGTTCAGTAGTTTTATTTTTATAACGTGCTTTCACTTCACTACCGAGCGCAGCTCTGTGCGCCTTGGGTATGTGCTGTGGTTTGCTGTGGTGTTCTTATGGTTACTGTATTGAAAGCGTTTTGCGTAGGATATGTGCAGTGCCCAGTAGTGCAATTTTCTGTATGTTATATATATTTGTAAGTCCTGGTGTTTTTGTTATGTATTTGTCTGAATATTTTTTATTATACCTAAGGCACCTACTATGATAGGAATTGTTTCTGTTTTTAGATTCCACATTCGAGTTACCTCTATTTTCAGGTCTTTGTATTTTGAAAGTTTTTCCATTTCTTTTAGAGAAACGTTGTCATCTGCTGGTATTGATACATCAATTAGAAAGCATTTTTTTTTCTTCATGATCTTTGACAACTATATCTGGTCTATTTGCCTTAATTTCTCTATCTGTGTGTATTGGCATATCCCAGAGTATGGTTGCTTTCTCGTTTTCTGTGACCTTTTCTGGCGTGTTTATACCATCTTTTTTCTGTTGTTATTCCATAGTGTTGGCATAACTTCCAGTGTATATAGGTCCCAGCTCTGTCGTGTCTGTGAATATATTCCTTCTTAGCCAGGACTGGGCAGCCAGAGATAATATGATTTATTGTTTCTTGTCCATCGCCACACATTCTGCAGCTACTTGTTATGTTTCGTTTCATTATATGTTTTTGGTAATTTCTGGTGGGGGGGGGGGCTTTGGTCTTGTGCAGCAATTAAAAATCCTTCAGTCTCTGCTTTGAGTCCTGAGCTTCTCAACCATTGCTGGGATTTTTCTCTGTCTATTTCTTTTGCATTTAGTTTAGCCCAGTATTTACCATGTAGGGGCTTTTCTTGCCATCGTTTTATCATGGTCCGTTGCTGTTCTAGTTTTAGTTTGGATTTCATTTGTTTTATAGCTTTTGTTGATTCTTCTTCTTCTTCTTCTTCTTCTTCTTCTTCTTCTTCTTCTTCTTCTTCTTCTTCTTCTTCTTCTTCTTCTTCTTCTTTTTCTTCTTCTTCTTTTTCTTCTTCTTCTTCTTCGTATTTGTTAGGTAGATTGATTTCTTGTTTGTATTTGTCAGCTTCCTTAAATACTGAAAACAGTTGTTTGTTTTGCTCGTGTTTTGTGGCTATTTGTATTAGTTTTCCTTGCTTCTGGAGTAGGTATTTTTGCAGTCCTATGGTGGCTATTTTATAATAGTTTTCTAGCTGTATAAGACCCCTGCCACCTTCTGTGCGTTGTATATATATAGCATATTATTATTATTATTATCATTATTATTATTATTATTATTATTATTATTATTAGATATAGGTATAGAGAAGAGTTTTTACTTGTATTCGATTGACACAATCCATCACTAAGGTAAACATAGCTGACGTAATCCATCACCAAGGCAAACTTAATGACGAAAAGCGCGATTCGAAAGTAACAGATATTTATTTGTAGCTGAACTATATTTCGGCATCTCGTGTACCTTCCACAGGTTCAAAATAAACATGTCAGTCTAATTCATTTTTTAAGTTTATATAGGACTGAAGTAACTCAACAGAAGTTATATAGATATAGGTATAGAGAAGTTGTTGTGGTTGTTATTGTCGTTGTTCTTGTTGTCCCAGCTGTAGCCACCTCGTCTTTCTCTAGAACATTGGACATTATCTGTTGTGTGTGTCTTCAGATTGTAGTACATAGATACGAGGTTAAGAGAGGTCCATACAGGAGCTAACTCACTGAAATGCTGGTGCATGCTTTTGAGCCGTTATACTCTATGAAAGTCCACATTTGCAAAAGCAAAAAAAAACACCCGGGCTTTGGTGGAGGTGACAATTGAATGCTTCCATTCTTTTTCTATTTTTGAATTTCTGACTCTCGCTCTTTATCTTCTCTTTCACACACACTCTCTCTCTATCTCTCGTTCTCTCCCAACTCTCTCTCTATCTCTCGTTCTCTCCCAACTCTCTCTCTCTCTCTCTCTCTCTCTCTCTCTCTCTCTCTCTCTCTCTTTTTTCTCTCTCCCCCACGTCTATCATTTCTTACTTCTCTCCTTCGCCCTTTTTTCTTTTTCATTATTCTGCCATACCTTGTTTTCTGACTTTGATATTTTTATCTGTCTTTTCCTTTCTTTTCCTTATTCTCTCTCTCTATCTTTTTTTTTTTTTCGCTTTTTCACTTTTCCTTTAGTTATTTCACAATCCTCTCTTTTTTATTCCTTTCGTCTCACCTTTATTTTTATTTTTTTGTCAGATTACTGTGTTCTTTGTTTTCTTTTTATCATTATTCTAAATCTCCTCCTTCCTCTTTTTCTCTCTCTCTCTCTCTCTTCCTCCATTTCTCTCTCTCCCTCTCTTCCTCACAGTTTCCTCCACTTTTATTTCTACATTTTACTCTATTTCTCAATCGTAATCGCTCTCTTTCTCTCTCCATTCTCTCTCTCTCTCTCTCTCTCTCTCTCTCTCTCTCTCTCTCTCTCTCTCTCTCTCTCTCTCTCTCTCTCTCTCTCTCTCTCTCTTTCCTTCTCTTTTTCTAACGCGCTATTAGCAAAACTTTTTACTTTTTTTTAGTTGAACTAAATCGCTTAGAACAATAGAATCAGGCAATTTCTTCTATTGCAAATATTTTTCATACAAAAAAAAACAAAAAGAAAAACGAAAGAAATCTTTTAAAATTTAAATATCACCCTCACCCCACCTCCACCTTTTTTTAAAGCATTACCTGGGATCAAACATAGAGTCATATCAAAACGATATTATACTAAATCTCTTCATTTGTTAGTTTGTCTTCTTACATAACCTCACAACTCTTCAGATGACTTCGATTATGGTTTTAAAGGGTGGTGTCAAGAACACTAACAGAACTATCGACGTAGGAGTGGCTGTGTGGTAAGTAGCTTGCTTAACAACCACGTGGTTCTGGGTTCAGTCCCAATGCGTGGTACCTTGGACAAGTGTCTTCTACTATAGCCTCGGGCCGACCAAAGCCTTGTGAGTGGATTTGGTAGACGGAAACTGAAAGAAGCCTGTCGTATATATGTATATATATATATGTGTGTGTGTGTGTGTGTGTGTATGTCTGTGTTTGTCCCCCCAACATCACTTGACAACCCGGTAGAATAAGTACTGGGCTTACAAAGAATAAGTCCTGGGGTCGATTTGCTCGACTAAAGGCGGTGCTCCAGCATGGCCACAGTCAAATGACTGAAACAAGTAAAAGAGTAAAGAGAACTGTCTCTATGGTACCTCGCATCACTTTCCCTCATAACCGTTTTGGCAACAGTCAAACTGGTTTCTGTCATACTGTGTTCTTATTTACAGAAGCGGATGAAAAATTTCTGATGGCAAAATATACGACATCGTATCTAGATTATTCATTTTATTCATATCTCTTCAGTTAGGCCATACCTAGCTTACTGCCATTTGTATAATCGTTAGAGAACATCTGTATAACTGTTAAATAATTGAAAGTTTTAAAAATGGCGTGGTTTTGTGGTTAAGAAGCTTGCTTTCCAACAACATGGTTCCGGGTTCAGTTCCAAGTGTCTCGGGCCGACCAATGCCTTTTGTGTGGATTTGGTAGACGAAAACTAAAAGAAGCCCGTCGTATATATATATATATATATACATATATATATATATATATATTAGAAGGTTTGGAGGTGATGTACAGTAATTATATATTAGAAAAAATAATAAGGTACTCAGATATCTGGATGGTTGTACATTTACAAATTTTTATTAATACGTTACATGTTTTTATAAATTAGCGCTTGCATCTATTCTAGTAGATTAAAAATCTGGAGAATCTACTAGAATAGATGCAAGCGTTAATTTATAAAAACATGTGACATATTAATAAAAATTTGTAAATGTACAACCATCCAGATATCTGAGTACCTTATTATTTTTTCTAATATATATATATATATATATATATATATATATATATATATATATATATATATATATATATATATATATATATATATATATATATATATATATATATGCGTGTGTATTTGTATCTCTGTTTGTCCCTACCGACGCTTGGACAACCGGCGTTGATGTGTTTACGTCCCTGTAACTTACCGTTTCAGCAAAAGAGACCGGTAGAATAATTGCCAGACTTTAACGAAAAGTGAGAGCTGGGACCGAGTCATTCGACTAAAATTTCTTCAAGACGGTGCCCCAGCATGTCCTCAGTCTAAACGATAAAAGACAAGAGATGAAAATGGTGAACATAGACGTATGGCTATGAAGAGTTCACTTCGCAATTAAAGTTTACGGTTTTGGATTCGATCTTACTTGGCAGCGCCTTGTGAAAAAGTCTTTAACCATTGCTTCGTGTTGATCAAAGCTTTGAGAGTGGAATTTGATAGGCAGAAACTATGCTGATGCCCGTCGTGGGGCGATCCCGATTATCCGGATCAACACCACCATTTATTTCATATGTACTCTTGACGGAGTGTGGAAGCACGTGGCTTAATTGTTTGGGATGTTGGACTCATGCTTTTAAGATTGTGTTTTCGATTCCTGGACCGGGCGACGCGTTATGTTCTTGAGCAAAACACTTCATTTCACGTCGTTCCAGTCCACTCAGCTGGCAAAAATGTGTAATCCTGCGACGGAAACCAGGAAACTGGCTCTATGAGCCTATATGACTCGGGAAGGAATTTTACTTTTTGTTGGGGTGCACTCTGTTTGCAAGCATTCAGACTAGACCATCAGTCTGGGAACAGCTTCTTCCCCTTTCTTTGACTCGTCTTGAAGAGCCGAGAAAACGACATGGATGATGTCTTTCTTACTCTAAGTAGTGTAGTAATCGTAATAAAGATGTTACATTGGAATCATCACGAGGCCAAGTTGGAAATTGTATTGTTCCTTTATCTCAGTTCTGTGAGTACGAGGTCTGATCAAAAAGTATTGGAAATGTTGCTATGGTAACGGAACTAAAGAATGCAGAGTGAAGCCGCTTTGGCATAGATTACCCTTATACTCTGTCGCGCATGCACACTTAGTTGTAACGTTCTCGTTCACTTCCGTTGTTTATGGCAGTGCTTGGAAGTAAAGTGTGTAGGGTGTAGTCGCCACACCACACCACCGAGGTTCCATCAATGACCATGGTAGAGAAAATGTATGTGTTTGTGTGTGTGTGTGTGTGTGTGTGTGTGTGTGTGTGTGTGTGTGTGTGTGTGTGTGTGTGTGTGAGCACGCACGCGCGCAAGCATGCGTGCCTGCGTGGAAAGAGACACAGCTTGAAGGCTATTCCGGCCAAGAATCTTTCCAAAAATCAAATCCCATTTGAAAAGAACAAGATTTCAAGACGTTCAGGAAATCCATGAGAATGTGACGAGGCAGCTGCTCGCTATCACAAAAAAAACGGAGTTCCAGGAATGTTTCCCTCAATGGAAGCAACGCTAGATTAAGTGCGTGGCTTTAGAAGCGGACTACTTGAAAGGAGATTAAATGCCGAATTGAGATGTGTTGTAGTTTTTCTTTTTATAGCACTAGTCCCGATTCTTTTTCATCATGGCCTCATACTCCCGTGGTCGTTGTTCCGCCAAACCTCTTTCTCTCACACTTTCTCCTCAGTTATTATTTTTCTTTTTCTTTTTCTTTCCTGCCTTCTTCTTTTGTAATTCCCTTCATAAAACCAAATTTGAGGCCTAGTCTATCACTGGAAGCTTGCCGCCATATTGGCTGTGATTTCCAATAACAAGAACCTGAAAAGAGGAAATGTTTAACGTTTTGAAATGGGATTTTAGTGTCTAATACAACAAATTAGAGCCAAATACATCTCTACGGGCTAGCCTTACATACTAAAAATAGGAGACAAATGTCCCTCAAATCGTACCTATCGTCTTAAAAAGTAAGGTTATAATAAATAATGCAACCGTAGGTACATTTTTTTCTGGAAATTAAATGGTGGTGTCATACCTTTAACCGGAAACCGACATGTGAATAAACAACAACAATACAATGTTGAGTGAGTTTACTCACATGCACACATGCATATGTATGTATGTATGTATGTATGTATGTATGTATGTATGTATATATGTATGTATGTACGTATCTATCTATCTATATATATATATATATATTTCGGGAATAAATGATGGATTTTTTTCCCTTATGAGGTTTTTTTTCACGCTAGCTACTTGATAAATTCTTGTAAAAGAATTCGTCCTATTATTGAATTTATCTATCTATATATATATATGCATGTATGTGTGTGTGTGTATGATATATATACATATATATGTTATAGTCAATCCAAACATGAACAAGCAAGAAAAAAACACGAAAAAACAACAACGCGAGGACGGGGAATAAGTACAGTGTTATTGGACGCTCAGGAAAGGAAAGAAAAGAAAGAGGATTTCACGTTTCGAGCGGAGCTCTTCATCAGAAATATAGGAAAAGTCCAAAGAAGGGAAGACGGAGAAAGAAAATCGCCAACGATACACACGCGGTTGCATGTGATATATACATATGTATGTATATATATATATGTGTGTGTGTGTGTGTGTGTGTGTGTGTGTGTGTGTGTGTGTGTGTGTGTGTGTGTGTGATATAATTATATATATATATAAATATGTATTTGTACATATGCACATACATGCAAACATGTATATATGTGTATGTGCGTATAATTTCTGTTGATTCGCCGAGAAGTGATGAATTGCGAAACTCAGTGTGTAAATGTAGAACACTAAAGCTGAAAGTCTCGTAATTTCACGTTCCAGGCCTTCCTGTCGGTAATCCGATCCTGTTTTTCTCTTGAACTATTTGTTGTTTGAATATCTTTTGAACTATTACACAACAGTTATCATGAAAAAGCTTATCTTTATGTTTTATTTAAAAAAAAACAATCCGCAGGAATGAATTTGTAAATCAAATCTAGCCACGGTCAACTTTAATTTTCAACATCCTGACGTGAGGATGAAAACTTTGCCGTGGTTCTATGGCTTCTATCATAAGTGAGAGAGTTCGTGAGAAAGAGGAGTAAGAATTCTCAAGCTTCTCCGTTGTTGCTCGACCTACTAGAAGTAGCATCCAAAAGCCTCTTCGTATCATACAAATCTTAAAATAGAAGGGAAGGACATATTGGATGACGATATCCGAGATACAAACAAAAAATAGACTAAATGGTCTTTGCAGCAATGTCTTATATGGTAAGTCTGTTTGATTAGGGTTGTTCTTGAAGTAAATCACAAGAACAACAGCAGCAACAGCAGCAACAGCAGCAACAGCAGCATCAGCAACAACAACAACAGCAACACATCTAGGCCTTGTCTCTATGTAAAAATCCAATATGTATAGTACTGAAATAGAATTTTAAGGAGAAATATCTTCAAACGTTCACTTTAAAAAGTGATCTTTAATCATGTTTATAAAAAGACATTAGTAATTTTTTTAAAAAAACAACAAAATTAGCAGCAGAAGTATTTTGTTTTGTTTTTTTGTTTTTTGTTTTTTGTTTTTTTTTTTGTTTTTCATATATAAAAAAATAAGATCAATCCCATCTTACAACCAGCCACATGAAAATAAAATATGAACATCTAAAGAACATTGATCTGCTTTGGCTTCCGGTGAATAAATTATCATGATATTTTTTTTATCAAATAAGATTACACATCACGATATTGTATTAGGCAACCAAACATTAGGATTATCAAACCAAACATCAGCAAGATATTTGTAGAGACACTGGCGAAAACCATAGAACAATAGTTTATTCCAGTAGCAATCCAACGTTAAACTTCCTGTTGCAGCATTAACGGCAAACTTTCATTAACATTGATTTATTCTTTAGCCAATATCCCTGTTTCTTTCTCTACAGTTTCGAAAATCTTTAACCACCACCCACATTATCGACAATAGATTGAAAAAATCGCAACTTTATATAATTCCGAACCTTTCCGTCTTCCTATGATCTGATTTCAAACTTCACCGAAGTCGATTTTGATTTTCATACCTGTGGGGTTTATAACAAGCCAGTTAAATGATAGGAATCATGATTGAATAAGGGCACTCTGAGAGCGCAAACCTCCGCCGAAGCAACACCAACGTCCTCTCAACGATTTGCCGGAGATGATTTTTTAAATGAGAATATCTGAAATAAACTCGATTGCTCTCACGAACGAGAATACTAAAAATGAACCAGACCGCTCTCAAAAATTAAATAACAAAAATGGGAAAATAATCCAAAATCTTTGTCCGGTATCTGATCGATCCCAATGGTAGTCATGGAATTTGAAGGTGGATGTGCTGGCCGTGTTTGTAATGCTGTGTGTGTGTCGTCTGCAGTAGGCACAGGGACAGTTTTCTCTATGAAGGCCTTTTTTTTTAGTGTATCCACTGATATAGTATCTTTACGACCATTAAGGTCTATAGGGAAAAACTTATCCGTGCGTGAAAGAAAACGGAAGGGGCCTGCATATGGTGCTGTTAACGGAAGTTTAACAACATCATTGTGCACAGGGACAGTTTTCTCTATGAAGGCCTTTTTTTAGTGTATCCACTGATATAGTGTCTATGACCATTAGGGTCTATAGGGAAAAACTTATCCGTGCGTGAAAGAAAACGGAAGGGGCCTGCATACGGTGCTGTTAACGGAAGTTTAACAACATCATTGTGCACAGAAACGTGAATCCAAGAAGTAAAGCTTCCTTCAAGGCAGAGCTAGAATTGCAATTGCTAAGTAGGTAAGAGGTTTTAAATAGGAGCGATATATTCAAAATTGGTATAAAACAAAAAATTGTCGAGGATAAATTAAGTTTATTATTGTTACTGAATATGTTAGTGTTATTTAATTTCTGAACGGTTTTGCTGCTGTTTGTTTATGTTTCTACTAAGATAGAGATGCGAGTAAAATTAATAATAGAGAAACTTTGGAAACAGCAACGCCAGCATAGCTTACGTGGAAACCATGAGCGTGCTTTCAAGGGTGATAATCAGAGAAAGACTTGAAAGAACGTAAGATCGTAATACTTCATGTAGAGTAAAATAAATATAACAAAAGATAATACAGAATCTTTATCCGGTACCAGATCGATTTCAAAATCTCGTCAGTTCGTGCCAGTCACGAAGTCAAACATCTCTGAAAGTTTCATCCGAACTGTTGGACGTAAACACACCAGCATCGGTTGTCAAGTGATATAGGGGGAACAAATACAGACACACTAACATATACATACATATATATATATAAATCAGGGTTAAAGCGTAAGGAGTAGGATGGAAAAAAGAAAGAGTTTACTTGTGCAAAAGCGATCATCTTTTATAACAAATATGTTAGTGGAGTATATCGCTCTGATTAAATGGTAACACTGTATGAACTGGATCGAAAAAGTAGAAAATGGTGGACTAATGTGTTCTTCAGGCTTCTGATGACAGCTGTTTATAACAGCTGTTATTCACTTTGAAATTCACCATACGAAACCACCATCTATAAATTTCTTAATAAATGTAGCTGAATGTTTGATCGAGGCATGAAGGTCGAATTTTCCACAAAAGAGAATGAGATCTTTCGGACGGCCTTCTAAGACTTCAAAGTTGATTTAGAATGTAGGTGGTCATATGCCAGTAAAAAGAAAAGAGTCGCAGAAGATGTACTGGATGTACTTCGAGTAACAAAGAAAGGAGAACCCAATACATTTACCGGAAATGCAACATTCCTTTATGCATTGACGAATGTTTTAAAGTATATCACACATAGCATGTGTTTATAAATCATGGTTGTTCTCGTAAATATTATTTGAGCAAAGGAATATATTCATTAGTTAGTATGATATTAGAGAAAAAAAACCTATATAATTACATAATAATTATATGAGGAAAGAAGCTTGTTCATTATTTCATAAGTATTATTTGGAAAGGGTCATTATATATATTATATAATAAGTGTCATTAGAAAAAATTATTGTAATTTATAATAAATATTATATGAGAAAGCAATTGTAGCTTCATTTTGCGTTTGAAATAAAACTAAGATTTATTTCATTTGTATTTCCGTAATTTTCCGAACTTGCTCAATGTGCATGTGAAATACTGTTGGGATAAGATAGTTCCAAGTATTTTTCATTTGAATACTATTGGGACATTTTTGTCCCACGTTCAAAAATCATATGTAGCGATAAAAAAAAGTTTAGATTTTAATTATGGCAGATAATGAAGGTCTAAAGAAGCGGAAAATGGAAAAAATGAAATAAAAACTGATTGTGTGAAAGTCGGAGCGAAAGGGTTAAGCCATAGCTGCCCACGTATTCTATCGACCTTTGTGATTCAGAAAACATTGGCTTTTCATATTTCATGGGAATCCTTTATTTTTACATTAAAGTAACACATTTAAACGGTTGTCTCCTTTACTGAATAAGACTTTATCATAATATACAGATTTTATAATTTCAGATAACATTTATTTCTGATTCTCCTGAAATATTTAATTACCTTCCTTAAAGATCTTAATTCCAATCTCGATACGGCCTATCGACTCCACGTTTTCTCAATCTGAGTTTGATTAAATAAATACCACTCAAATACTCGTATCGATATAATCGACTATACATACTCCTTTCCTCACGATTTACCAATATTAGAAATCAATATTTCTGTCCGCATCCTTCTATTTTACCTCTTTGTCAATAACATAATGCTTAATTTATGAAACAACACTTATTTTTTCCGGTCGCCAGATACTTAGGCAGGCTTTTATTAAATCTTAATCGTTTAAAATTTAGAAAGAAGAGAAGGAGAAAAAGTTTTTAAAATTTTTGTTGTTCAATTTCTGTTTTTTCCTAGCGAGAAAAACTAATCTAAATTGTTTATTTGTCTTCATTATTTGTTTCACGTTATGTATTTATTTGTATATTTTTTATCTTCGCAAATCAAATAATCTTTTTAAAAGCCTCCACCTCTCTCACCTAACAACTTTATTATTGCTTTAATGTTGCTTCATAGAAAAAATGACATTCAAAATCTCATAATGACAGGTCATTCGAAACTAACAAAGCCAGCACACTTTTACGAACATTAGTTTTGTATTTGACACCTAATGTTTCACGTGACAAGAACCACCATTTTTAATTTCTATTTTTTTTCTTTTTTACTTTTCATTTTCTTTCTTATTCCATTACTTTATTAGTCTTGTACTAATAAATGATCCTGCAGCTCTCGTCTTCCTTACAGCCGATATCCTAAACCACTGCGATTGTTCTAGAAACAATTTGAAAGGAAAAGAAAACCCTCATTTAGATGCCATAAATTTCCTCTTTATCGTCTGAAGTTTCCAATATCACCAGATTTCAATCAATGCATGAGATATCATTAGATTTTATTGCTTCATTTGTCGTTGTTGTTGTCATCGTCGTTTTATTATCATTATTATTATTATTATTATTATTATTATTATTATTTGTTATTGTTGATATTGTTGCTTTTGTTGTTGCTGCACTTGTTTAATCATGCCTTTTTTTAAGCTTATAATTTTAATCTTTAAAAACACGTTCTTTTCTCCATGCTCCTTTTACTTCTCATTCTCTCTCAATTTTTCAGTCTTTCAAACCCCCTCTTTCTCTCCTTCTCTCTCGACACTCACTTTTCCTTACTACTCTTCTCCCCCCCCCCTCCCCCCTCTCTCTCTCTCTCTTTCCTTCTCATTGTCTTTCTCAAGTTTATTACCGTATTGTTAATTTTAAAGCACTATGACATAAAGTGGTTACTTGGCAATATTTATGTTTCAGCTATTTCAAAGCTTTGTGCGACTCAGTGTCTGAGTGCATATATGTATAGATGCGTATGGATATGTACCAGAGTGCATAAATGTTAACGTTGGTGTGTGTTTGGACGTTTATGTTTGTGAGTCAAAAAGTACGGTTAGTGCAAACGTACCAATTGATGAAAACAGCGTTTGATAACCAATTTATAAAAATTAATTAAATTGTTTCAATATGTCAGTATGTGTGTGTGTGTGTATGTGTAGATAGATAGATAGATAGATAGATAGATAGATAGATAGATAGATAGATAGATAGATAGATAGATAGATAGATGTACATATGAACATACACATACATACATACATACATACATACATACACATATGTATGTATGCATTTCCATATGTATGTATATAATGTGTGTTTGCGTATATGTGTAAGTTTGTGTATGTAAGTATCAATAAAGTATAGGTATATATATATGTGTGTGTGTGTGTGTGTGTATGTATGTTTACATACGTATATCTACCTATACGTAAATGTGTATGCGTATGTGTGTGTATATGTGTGTGTGTATACCATTATTCAGTTTTATTTCAAGATTTCTTGCCAATAGAGAAAGAGCCGGTTTCTAACCTAGATCCATGGCTTCTTCATTGAAATTTCAACATCATCAACAACAGAGTGTGAATGTATGTATGTATGTATGTATGTATTCGTGCAGATTTATATGTTTTGCTTTACGTATGTGTTCTTATGCAAATAGTTGCATATCTAGACATTTTCATATATACTTAAATAATAAACTTCTGATAAATTTTACAGATTTGTACAGTTCCAGCGAAGGCTTAGATCTGAAATCTTCGAATCAGCTTTTTCCTTTCTGGTTTTGAGAAGCCTAATTTTTCATGATTTTTATTCAGGCAGTGTTTTACATATCCCAAGATCTCAATAACGACGGGTCTAAACTTGAACTCGTAATCTGGATAGAATAACTGCAGATTTCTTAATAGTTTAGCGTAGCTATTCTCTTTCCCACTGAACTTCAGCTTCATGGTAACATCCGCTGAACACCTGATTTCCACAACTGTACACAGTTTCTCTTTTCTGTTCCAAATCATAATATCAGGTCTTTTGTGTTTACATTTTATTGAGGTTTTCTCTGGGATATTCCACCAGTACTCTTTTCAATTCGTTCGCCGATCCCACTCCTGAGATATATGGTCGTTATTTCGACGACTGTATCGGCGTCACATTACTTACCCAAGAGCAGACCACCTTCATCATTTTCCTTAACTTTTTTCTACATTCATTTGAATTCTCTCCCGCTAACCTTGACACCTCCATCAATTCCGTTTCTATTGACAACTCCCACATATCCACCATTCCTTTACATTCACAACAGGCCACACCTTTACCTCAGTTTATTGTCTTTCCACTCCACTCACACTAAGCCAGCCAGTTTGGATAAGATAGTACAAAATACACTCATTTTGAAAAGACGACGGTGTGGTCATGGCTGGAGTGTTTCCTATCTGTATTAATTATTCGTTACCTGCAACGTAGGAGAGAAGCCTCTCCTCAAATCAAAATCACGAAATGGTTGTTAGTGAGTTATTGTTGTTGCTGTTGGCAGCAACGACGGCAGCGAAGGCGGCAGCGAAGGCGACGGCGGCAGCGGCGGTAGCGGCGGTGGCGGCAGCAGCGGCGGCAGCGGCGGCAGCGGCGGCAGCAGCGGCAGCAGCGGCAGCGGCGGCAGCGGCGGCAGCGGCGGTAGCGGCGGTAGCGGCCGCAGCGGCGGTAGCGGCGGTAGCGGCCGCAGCGGCGGTAGCGGCGGTAGCGGCCGCAGCGGCGGTAGCGGCGGCAGCGGCGGCAGCGGCGGCAGACAGCAGCTGTAGTAGGAGCGATGGTGGTGGTGTGGTGGCGGCGGTAGCGGGGGTGGAGGTCTACTGTTGCTGCTGCTGCTGCTGCTGCTGCTGCTGCTGCTGGTATTGCTTAACCCTAGGTCGACTCTGATCTTGCAGATGCCGTCAGATTATTCAGCAGACAGTTTACTACATTATTCGACGCGTTATTTTCTTTCTGTAATGGTTATCGGGGACACTTTGATGGAGATTCGGCTGCTATTTCTAACATGTCAAGTGACTGCGTAGAAATCCTCTCATTGGATCGTCCACGAAATAATTTCTATCCTCTGTTAAAGTTATTTCACTTCACTTATTTGAAAAAATACTCGTTGAAAACGCATGAACATCACTTATGCTCTGAATGCCATGAATATTAAACTTACTAATCTCTTCCTATACTCTTCTGTTCCTCTCCAAAACCTCCAACTCGTTGTGATGCTAATAAACATGAACGAGGAAGAAAAATAAGAGGAAAACTAACGCGACTCTAAACAAACAAAAAAAGGACATTCTTTTTTTTTTTACCCCGAGGGAATGAAATATTAGACCAAATGTCCCTCTTACAATTTGTTGATACCATTTTTTTCTCTCTCCTTTTTTTTTTTCTTTTTCCTCTTCTCCTTTTCCCCTTTTCTCTTTTTCTCCTCCACCCTTTCCTCTTTTTAAATAGGAATAAATGAATAAAACCTAAGAGCATCCAGTATTTGGTTTCTGAATAATTCCATTTCTTGAAATATTCTTCTTACAAGAGATATTATTTTGAAAGGATAATTTTTCCATATTATCATTATTATTATCATTATTATTATTATTATTATTATTATTATTATTATTATTATTACTATTATTATTATTATTATTATTATTATTATTATTATTATTACCAACATCATCTGGGTTTTTTTCTGTTTTATTTTGTTTTTTTGTTTGTTTGTTTTTGGGCGATGTTAGTGGGGATGGGGGTCGTTGCTCTTCTTTATTTCCCTTTTGTTTAAGTAAAATGTGGAAAGTGAAATGACGTGTCAGAAGAAATTATCATACAGTTCGGACTTTCACTATGAAATATTCCTGTTTAACTCTCTCTTTCTCTCTCTCTCTCTCTCTCTCACTCTCACTCTCTCTCTCTCACTCTCACTCTCTCTCTCTTTCTTTATCTCTTTATCTTCCTCTGTCTACTTTCGCTTTCTCTCCTCTCTCTTCTTGTCTTCCTCCCACATAATATATATTATCTTTCTCACTTCCCTCTCTACGTTGCCACTACTTTCTCGCTCGTCCTAGCTATTTTGTCCTTCTTTATCTCTACCTTTTCTTTTACATCTTTTCTCTTTCTTCATCTTTCTTCCACGTTTCCCTTTATCCCCCTCCTTCATCAATCTACCACATCATCATATCCCCCACCTCTCTCTCTCTCTCTCTCTCTCTCTCTCTCTCTCTCTTTCTTTCTCTCGCTGTATTTAACCTCAAAGTTAACTTTGTCTCAAGTTACTGATCAAAGGTCCCAAAAATAAAAGAAAAGCATAGATAAAAAGTGGGGGAGGCAATGGTGGGGTGAGAATCATAGTAATCTTATTTACAATTTTAGTTACTACTTATTTACTCCTTTTCCTCCTTTCATCGAACCCGCTCCCCACCGTTGTACCACTGCCATCTCACCTCCGCTACTCTTTAGTTAAGGGAGTTGTCTAACTTCCATCAGGGATCAAATTACTTTCTTAGTGACAGTAAAATATCATAACCATTGCTTTTCCTCAGCAGCGAAACACTAAGTTTGAAATGACATAAAGGAAATATGTTCAAATCTGATTATATGTCCTCTATCTTTCCATTCCTTAGTACAAGATTATTGTTGCTGTTGTGGCGGTTGTTGCTGTGGTTGTTGTTTTTGTTGTTATTGTTCTTCTTTTTCTTCTTCTTCTTCTTCTTCTTCTTATTATTATTATTATTATTATTATTATTATTATTATTACTATCATCATCCTCATCATCAACATCATCATTATCATCATCGTCGTTTTTATTCTTACTCGCGTTTGATTTATTGGGTTTCTTCTCTTGAAGTATATATATATATATATAGATAGATAGATAGATAGATAGATAGATAGATAGATAGATAGATAGATAGATAGATATGTATGTATATATATATATATATATATATATATATATATATATATATATATATATATATATATACATATGCGTGTGTTTGTGTGTGTCTGTCTGTATGTATATGTATATAGATATGCACATATTTATACTTATATGTATGTATGTGTATATGTATGTATATATATATATATATATATATATATATATATACATACACACACACACACACACACACACACACACATATATGTATAATATATACGTGTGTGTGTGTATTTGCATGTGTAATGCGTGTGCGTATGTGCACATATGCGAGTGCATTTGTGTGCACGCTTGTATGTATTATAGGTTTTGTCTCATTGAAATGTAGTCTAATGTAAAACCTAATGTTTTGTCCATAAATATGTATGTGAGAAAGCAATTTTCAATAAATTCTGTATCTATCTATCTATCTATCTATCTATATATATATATATATATACATTTGTATACGTGTGTGTTTATGTGTATGTATGTATGTATGTATGTATTTCATGTGTATGTATACTAGCAAACTAGCATATATGCATGTGTATATATGTGTGTGTATGTGTGTGTATGTGTGTGTATGCGTGAGTATGTGCGCATGTGTATTGATATATATATATATATATATATATATATATATATACATATATACATTTGGATGCGTGTGTGTTTATGTGTATGTATGTATGTATGTATGTATTTCATGTGTATGTATACTAACAAACTAGCATATATGCATGTGTATATATGTGTGTGTATGTGTGTGTATGCGTGAGTATGTGCGCATGTGTATTGATATATATATATATATAAATTATGCAACACAAGCACGCATAGATAGATAGATAGATAGATAGATAGATAGATAGATAGATAGATAGATAGATAGATAGATAGATATTAAATATTAATGAAGTTCTACGAAATTACTAAAATTTTTATCCATTTTTATTAACATGCTACTAGTATGCAAATCTTTGACTAATTTACTAGTGACTGAACTAACATATATTCAAATGCAATTGTAGAAGTTGTGAACTTCACGACTCTAACTGATATATTAGCTCTAGAATCACACAACTCTCTCCCACCCCGTCGTCAGGCGTCACAACAAGGAGCAACTGTAACGAAAGTGGAAAGCTGTTATAGCACAGAGAAAGCAAAACACGAAGAATACAGTATTAGTTTAGCGCTTGAAATGAGTATTTGAAACGAGGATTTGAGTATGGAGTATCTTGACATTTCATATGTTAGTCCGTCTTCAGAAGAAATAAATGAAACGAAAAACAAGGTAGTAAGAGAAAGAATGTAGACAAAAAAAACAATTTTCAGAGATGGACGTTGAGGAAGGCAAAAGGCTGCAAACCAGAACAGAGGGCAGATCAAGAGGATAGACAGGGCAGGTGTGTAATTGCATGTATGCGCGTGTATGTGTTTGTGTGTGTGTTTGTGTGTGTGTGTTTGTGTGTATGTATTTGTGTGTGTGCATGTGTGTGTGTGTATGTGTGTGTGTGTGTGTGTGTGTGTGTGTGTGTGTGGCAGAGAGATAAATCATTTTGAGAGAGGAGGGAAAGGATTATAAATACAAAATGTGCAAGACAAAAAAAAAAATTCTCCAGATTCACTCATTCTCTTTTCAATCTTATCCCTCAACACTTTTACAGAAATTATTTTATTTGTTGATATATCCAGGATTTCACACGTCCCCATAACATTTGGTATTGGAGGGAGCGAATCGATTTGACAAACAAATAAAACAAAACACATGAAACCAGCTAACAAAAATATCAGAAATGTCACAAAGTATTGGAGTGAAAATGTATAGATTTTCTGTTGAGAGTCTTTCGTTTTTGCTTCTTCCATTTTCGTGAGGAAGATGTGTATTTACATTTTCCTCAGTGACACTAAGTCATAAACAGCAGTTTTTGCCGAACTGCTAAGTTACGGGGACGCGAACACACCAACATCGGTTGTCAAGTAATGTTGTGGGGGACAAACACACACACACAAACACACACACACACACACACACACACACACACACACACACACACACACACACACACACATACATATATATACGACGGGCTTTTTTCAGTTTCCGTCTACCAAATCCACTCAGAAGGTTTTGGTTGGCCCGAGGCTATAGTAGAAGACACATGCCCAAGGTGCCACGCAATGGGACTGAACCTGGAACCATGTGGTTGGTAAGCAAGCTACTTACCACACAGCCAATCCTATGCCTATTATAAGCCACTCCTGCGCTTATGAATCGACACCAATTACTGATCCCCATATTTTGAAAGGTAGAATTCTATTTTGGTTTTATTTGATAGTCAATATACAGATAGACTTTAGGCGATGAGCAGACAAAATCGTTACCGCGTCGGACAAAATGCTTTGCGGCATTTCATCTATCTTTACGTTCTGAGTTCAAATCCGCCGAGTTCAACATTGCCTTTCATCCTTTCGGGGTAGATAAAATAAGTACCTTTTGAACACTGGGGTCGAATGAAATCGACTTACTCTCTCCTCCGAAGCTGTTGACCTTGTGTCAAAATCTTAAGCCAATATATAGAGATGCCTAGATATTGGTTTCTTAAAATACTCTCTAAATATTTTCAAATTATTCCTGAATTTTGGGTGAGGCAACAAATCAACAGAGAAGTGCTAAAATTGATTGGATGTATCCCAATACTTGATTAACGATTATTTTATGGACGTCAAAAGAATGAAAATGTAGTCAATTCAAGTGAGGTATGGAATGAGCTTAGAACGCAGATCATCCGATGCTTTACTATTTCAGTCGACTCTCCATTCTCCGTCAAATGATATATGACCCAGTTTCATTCTCAGTTTTATGTTGTAAATACATTTGTAAAAAATAAGACCATCAAAGAATTCTACCTTTCAAAATATGGGAATCAGTAATTGGTGTCGATTCATAAGCGCAGGAGTGGCTTATAATAGGCGTAGGATTGGCCGTGTGGAAAGTGGCGTACTTACCAACCACGTGGTTCCAGGTTCAGTCCCACTGCGTGGCACCTTGGGTAAGTGTCTTCTACTATAGCCTCGGGCCGACCAAAACCTTCTGAGTGGATTCGGCAGACGGAAACTGAAAGAAACCCGTCGTATATATATATATATGTATGTATGTGTTTGTGTGTGTGTGTGTGTGTGTGTGTGTGTGTGTGTGTGTGTGTGTGTGTGTGTGTGTGTGTGCGTGTGTGTGTCTGTGTTTGTCCCCACAACATTGCTTGATAATCGATGTTGGTGTGTTTGCATCCCCGTAACTTAGCGATTCCATTTCCCTCTTTCTACAAAAACGAAAAGAACGAAGGTTTTTGTACTAAAGGGAAAATAATTCTTTCTACTTTTGGAACAAGGCCAGCAGTTTTGAGGGGAGGGGCAAGTCGATTACATCGACCACATTTGACTGGTATTTTATTTTGCTGACCTCCCAAAAGGATGAAAGACAAAGTTAGCCTCGGCGAATAGGGACTATTTTCAGGATAAGATGTCACAAACATCGATCAGATCGATCTGAATAAATTACAAGTAATCAATGAAAAATAATGGTTTCAAATTTTGCCACAAGGCCAGTAGTTCTAGGGGAAGAGGTAGTCGATTACACTGACCCCAGTTTTCAACTGCTGCTTATTTTATCGACCCCGAAGTTGATGAAAAGCAAACTGAACATCGACGGAAATTGAACTCAGAACGTAAAGGCAGACGAAATGCCACTAAGCAAGTTGCCCAGCATGATTATTATTATTATTATTATTATTATTATTATTGATGAAATGATGAAAATGGATACAAAGACAAGAAAAATGTTGACCGTACACGGAGCCTTCCACCCTGAGAGTAACACCGATAGGCTGTACTTGTCCAGAAGAAAGGGTGAGAGAGGTTTGATCAATTGCCAGGGTTGTATAGAAACAGAGGAAAACAGCTTTGGGTGGTATGTAAAAAATGCCGTGGAGACAGGGTTGAAACATTTGAAGAAGGCCGGCGTCATCAAAACTGAGAATTGTGTAATGAAAGAAAAATTTAAAGAGGAAAGGACCGCAAAAAAAGAAACAGCATGGAAAGGGAAAAAATGTACGGACAGTTTACAAGAGATACGAATGCCAAGGCAGATACAGAAGACCAGTAGTTCTGAATGAGGAGGAGTAACCTGAAGATAGAGACAGGAACGCTTATATGTACAATTAAGCTCAACGATATGAAAGAAAAGGCAAAGAAAGAGTATCTGCGGCGAGAGAGAAAATTATTGGCTTCAAAGCTGAGTGCCAGAAACATAATTTCGGCCATAAACACGCACGCAGTTGCAGTAGTTCGGTATGGCGCTGGAATCTTGAAGTGGACAGAGGAGTTAAAGGAGTTGGACAGGAAGAAAAGAAAGCCCATCATCCATTTGCTCTCGTCTTGTATTCTCGATTAGTGTCTGATAAGTGTGGAAGACTGCGTACGTATCGAACTCGCGAGCTTAATGCGAGACCTGTCCCATAGTAAGAAAACCTTGCTAGTGTCAATTAGAAATTAGGGAGTATTGAAAGCAGAGAAAAAGGCAAAACAAAGGAAGAAGTACAACAAGGACATGAAGAAGCATTTCGCAACAAGGGACTACACAATTCCATGTAGCCACAACAGACGTTTCTGGAAAACATCGGTGGGATTGGCTGAAGAAAAGAACATTCAAAAAAGAAACAGAGAGGACTATACTGGCAGTGCAAGATCATTGCAGGTTCAACCATAGGAATAAGCAAGCGTCTCCGCTGTGCCGCATCTGTAACGGAGTGGACGAAACAATTGCCCATATCACCAAACGAATGCTCTAGAGTTGCCCAGAACCACTACAAGTTGTGGTGAGACGATAAGGTAGCGAAAATGCTACATTGGAAACTGTGCGAAACGTGGGAGCCAGAGAGAGGCAAGACGTGGTATGAGCACAAACCACAGAGAGTGGCGGAGTCGGAAACTTGTAAAATCCTTTGGGATTTCCCAATCCAAACAGACCTGGTGCTAGAGCATAACAGGCCGGACCTAGTGGTGGACGAAATGCCGCTAAGCATTTTGCCCGGCGTGGCAACGATTCTGCCAGCTCGTTGCTTTACACGCCCTATTAATATTCATTTTCTTTTTGTTAATTCTTGCCAAAAATTAAATCTTGTTCTCTATCAGTGCAGATATATACCTGTAGTATTCCAAATGATAGCAGATTTTATTTTCCTTTATTCCCTAGTTAATTATCCATCCTACCTGTCTGTTTTATTTACCGCTCTGGATTGTTTTATATTTTTATGAACCCATCTCAATTTACCAAAGTTGCTACAAGGACTAATTATGTATTGACGTGTTTTTCTTAACATAACTATTCCCGGCAAAATATTTTACATATTGAGAACTGATCTTTTCCCTGCATAGCTTACACAAGTCTAACATCATGCACATCTTTCCTTCGCAGTCCCTTCCACAATATTCCTTTTACGATTTGTTCTTGTTAATAATAGAACCAGTTTTCCTAAAATCTAAGTTACTGTTTAATCATCCATGGACATTTTTTTTTAATCAAAGCTATTTAAAGACATCACTTTGTAAAGTTTTATCTTTATGCTTGTTTCAGCATCAGTTTCTCGAAGCCCTTTTGCAGTTTGGCTTTAATCGATTCCACAAGATATCCTTCCATCTATTATTCACCCTTTTCTCATTCATACTAACCTCTCCATTATCAATTTTCACCTTTCCACGTTTAATAGAAAAAATATTCTTTACTGATATCTTTCTTCTATGTAGTTCTTAGACATTTACACCTTTTCATTATCATGCACCATGACACTCAAAGCATTGTGTTCTTATATATAGCTTTCGAAAGTTTGTTTCTTTAGCTTTCTTTTTCTTTATGAGCAATCTTTCCTCACACGCTCGTCTGTTAGCAGGAAATTTTCTCCAAGGATTTTTTAATGATTAATATCCAGCAATTTCTAAATTTGCTTTGACTACGTGAACTATTTTCCTCAGATATCCAACTACGGGGACAATGCTGTAGTTTGTGGCATTCGCTAGTTTCCATTTGAACAGTTTTCATTGGGGATTCGATTACACATAGATCTTTGTAACTTTTTATTTCTATATTCTATCTTTTACTTTGCTCACATCTAAAATGTGTTAAACCACATCATTTTGCTGATTAAACGATTGTATCCTCCCCGAAAAAGATAGTAATTAGACGAGCGGTTGACTGTAATTATTTTCCTATTCGAGGCTTGCTTCTCAATCACATCGTTCCGGGTTCATTCCCTCTGCGTGGCACCTTGGGCGACCAAAGCTTTGTGAGTGAATTTGGCAGATGGACACTGATGGAAGTCCGTTGTGTGTGTGTGTGTGTGTGTGTGTGTGTGTGTGTGTGTATCTGTGATTGTGATTGTCCTCCACCACCGTTTGACAACTGGTAGTGGTATGTTTACGTCCCCCGTAACATAGCGGTTCGGCAAAAGAGATCAACAGAATAAGCACTTGGCTACAAAAAATAATGCCCTTGGGTCGATTTGTTTGACTAAAAGCCCCTTCAAGTGAGTGCCCCAGCATGGTCGCATAACTGAAACAAGTAAAAAATTAAAAGATATATATATATATATATATATATATATATATATATATATATATATACAAGAATAAGGGCTGGGAA
>NC_142932.1:105182462-105234962 GCF_046866305.1 Octopus bimaculoides | reverse complement strand
ATTTTTTAACTCCAACTTCTCGCAAATTTAAATATTCATTGCATTCACTGCGTCCAATTCTTCACAAATTTAAATATTCATTCCATTCAATACGGAGTATTCCATTTTCATTTGCCAATTCCATCACTTTCTCATTTAATGTTTTCATTTCAAGTTCTAATTCGCTATCTGGAAAACCGACAATTTATTCTATTAATGTACACGTAATGTAAAAACATTATTTATTGAATGAAAATTTTTTAAGATACAAGTATAATTTTTGTAAAAATCGTTTTAAGTGATTTTACTGTTAGGGCTATTTGGAACGCTATAAGCCTTACACCTTGCTTGTCACCCGTTGTTTTGACTTAACTCCACTAGCTCAATATATCTCCTCCTTTTTCTCTTGTTAATGGAATACTGTACTGTACTCTGAGGAGCAACGATCCATTTTAGACACAGTAGGAAGTTCTTTTAATGATAAATAATAATAATTAACTCAAATTCTCTTGACTAATTAACAATACATCTAATACCTTTTTCTGAGTACCAGTTGCATGTGCGTTCCAGCTATTTGAATACCAGACAAGAGGGAGTTTATTGTACTGATAAATGAGTTTCTTATTCTTTACGAGTTTAATTTTGAGTGATTAAAACAATTGAGGTTCAGCTCACTAAATTAAGCATATTAGCCTTTATTTAACGATATTATTTATATTATGCACTTTAGTGTGACGAAGAACAAAACTCATTTCAGTAGGATTTACAAGTGGTTAAATACCAAGAAATATTTCATCAGATTCACTCCCGTTTATCCTTCTTAGCTAACAGAGGAGGGATATAAGTGACTAAATTGATCATCGGTGAAGGACGTGAAGAAATGTAACTAAATAGGCGCAGATTCGGCTGTGTGGTTAAGAAGTTCGCTTTGCGACCACGTGGCTGTAGATACAATTGCACTGCACGGCACTTCGGGTAAAGTGTCTTCTTCTAGCCCTATACTAACCAACGCCTTGTGAATAAATTTGAAGTCGGAAAATTGCGAAAATCAAATGGGTGCGCGCGCGAATAGATATATAGATAGATAGATAGACAGTTGGTCTTTTGCGAAATTTCAAAGCAAAGTGTAAAGGACCACAGCTAAATACTGTAGGTATTTTGTCTGCTGTTGTAATGATTCTGCCAATTTACTGAGTTTCAGATAATAATAATAATAATAATAATAATAATAATAATAATAATAAGCCTTTCTACTATAGGCACAAGGAGGCCTGAAATTTTGGGGGAGGGGACAAGACGATTACATCGACCCCGGTGTTTCACTGGTACTTATTTTCCCAATCCCGAAAGGATGAAAAGCAAAGCCGACCTCGACGAAATTTGAACTCAGAGCGTAGCGACGGGCGAAATACCGCTATGCACTTCGTCCAGCGTTCTAATGGTACTGCCAGCTCGTCTCCCTAATAATAATAATAATAATAATAACAATAATAATAATAAGGTAGCTCAAAACCTCCACCGGTTACTATGCCGTAAGTATGGATATGAGGTTACGGGTGCTTGGTACCAACATACACCGGAAAAGGTAATGGACGAAAAGGAGAACGCAAAAATCCTCTGGGACTTTGACTTCCAGACAGACAAGGTATTAGAGCACTGAAGGCCGGATATAGTAACCTTTAGGAGGGACAAACAAGAGTGCCTAATATTCGACGTGGCAGTGCCAGGAGATCAACATATCATTATGAAAGAAAGAGAAAAAGGTTGATAAATATGGAGACCTGAGATCGCTAAGATGTGGCAGCTACGAGAGTCAAACATAAACGTTATCGCTATTGTCATCGAAGCATTGGGTTCAATACCACCCAATCTGAAAAAGCATCTGGAAACCTTAGAAATACTCTACAATCTAGACGTATTGCAAAAGTCGGCATTACTTGGAACTGCACGCGTATTGCGTAAAGTGCTGTCTGTCTGAGGTCCTTGTTGTGACTGGACAAATAGTACAAACCCCCGGTAGACACAATATCTTCAATCCACAACCTCACGATATTGTATACTCTGCCACGTCTATAATAATAATAATAATAATTGTCTTGGACTGCAGCAAATATTCTGTTCAATACCATTGATTTGCTTATCAGTTGTTTGACCTTAACCAGTTGAGCATGTCCCTTAGTGGCTGACGATATGTGCATCTCTGATCATACGCAGAAGTAGTGGGGAAGCATCATAGTCATGTGTTGAGAGGAATTCTTTGGGGTTTGAATAATTCACCTCTGGAAATATGTGTGTTTTGTTCATCACCTTTAAAACAAACCTTATTCAGGGACTTTTGAGTGGGATGGGCTACTCGGCTTGAAGAAAATTCTAACAGAGCTCCACCTACAAGGTCATCTGTTATTGATCTGATCTTGGTATGAGATTACCATGTCGCACGCATATGGTTGTCATGAATATGCCTGGTGTACCCTTATCAGACGGGAAGTCATGAGGGATATATTGGGCTTCGTATATTTGTACCCCAGTGTCACTTTGATGGCATACATCGTTCTCTCACTCACTCAGTATTAGTAATAATAATGGTCTCAAATTTTGACACAAGGACAGTAATTTGGAGGAAGGGGTTGAGTCGATTACATTGACCCCAGTGTTTAACTGGTACTTTATTTTATTGACCCCGAAAAGTCAACCTCGGCGGAATTTAAACTCAGAACGTAGCTTAGCATTTGGTCCAGCGCGCTAACGATTCAGCCAGCTCACCGCCTCAGTAGTAGTAGTAGTAGTAGTAGTAGTAGTAGTAGAAGCAGCAGCAGTAGTAGTAGTAGTAGAAGCAGCAGCAGTAGTAGTAGTAGTAGAAGCAGCAGCAGTAGTAGTAGTAGTAGTAGCAGTAGTAGTAGTAGTAGTAGTAGTAGTAATCTTTTCTGTTATGGGTTTTGGGTTCAGTCCGACTGCGTGGCACCTTGGACAAGTGTCTCGGAGCTGACAAAAGCTCTGTGAGGTTTGGTAGACGGAAACGGTTAGAAGTCATTCGTGTGTGTGTACGCGCGCACGTCTATTATGTAGCTGTGTGTGTGTGTGTGTGTGTGTGCGCGCGTGTGTGTCTGTGTTTGTCCCCCACCACCGTTTGACAACCGGTGCTGGTTTGTTTACTCCCCTAAAACTTAGCGATTCGGAAAAAAGAATGATTTGTAGAATAAGTACCAAAGTAAAAACAAAACCATAAATATTGGGTTCGATATGTTCGACTACACCCTCCAACCCAGTGCCCCAGCATGGCCGCGGTCCAATGTAAAGGATTAAAAAGAGCGTAAATGCGCCAACGAAACCATAAGTTAACCGTCTATAAATACCGAAAGAAATAAATGCAAGGGAAACAACTGTAAATTATCCCCCTTGCATTTGGTAACGGAATATACTGTTCAATAAGTTAAGACGTTGAATGTACAAGAAAACATGCTAATGTTCGAATCTTTGACTGGTTTCCGCCACTGAACTCGATCACGCTGCTTGACCACCACTTTTTTCAGGAGCTTTGTCAATATTTCCTGAGGCAACTATTTATTTCAGTATGGCGCTTATTTTGTTGATATTCATTAGTCGAACGTCAACGTTATAAGATATAAAGAAACACATTATACAACACGGTTATTAATTTTTTTTTTTTTTTTTTTTACCCAGTGTAGCCATAAACACAGATACATGGTTAACTTATGTTTCAGTCCCAGAACTGCAGCCATGCTAGGGAACCACCTTGAAGGGTTTAGTCAAACAAACTAAGTGCAGTACTTTTTTTTTAAGTCTGATATTTATCTTATTTGTCTCTTCTACAGAATCGGTAATTTACAGCGTTGTAAACAGACATCGGTTGTCAAGTCAGGTGACAGACACGCACACACACACACACGACGATGATCTTCCAGGCCGTTTCCGCCAACTAAATTCACTCACAAGACATTAGTTGAGCGGGTCTATATTGGAAGACATCTGTCCAAGGTGCCACGCTATGAGGAAGAACCCGAAACTCCGTGGTTGCAAAACGAGCTCCCTAACAACATAACCATGCCTGCGCTACGGACATATAATAAAAGATAGAACAATCGTGTAGCGAATTCCTCGTTGGCTCGTACACAAAAGCATATAATTCAGCTTGCCTCGGTTCATTTGTGTGTCGGTCAATGGTACATAGCATCAAAAGTAGAAAGAACGCAAATGTTTTACATATTTATATTCTTTTACTAGTTTCAGTGATTTGACTGCAGCCATGCTGGAGCGCCGCCTTAAAGGGCTTTTAGTCGTAGAAATCGACCCCAAGACTTAATTCTTTGTAAGCCTAGTACTTATTCTATCATTCCTTTTTTGCCGAACCACCAAGTTTCAGAGACGTAAATACACCAACATCAGTTCTCAAACGATGGAGAGGGGTATAAACACAGACCCAAAGGCACACACACATACACACACACATATATATATATATATATATATATATACATACATACATACATACATACATAGGCGCATGGCTTAGTGGTTAGGATGTCAGCATCATGATCGTAAGATTGTGGTTTCGATTCCTGGACCGAGCGACGCGTTGTGTTCTTGGGCAAAACACTTCATTTCACGTTGCTCCAGTCCATTCATCTGGCAAAAATGAGTAACACTGCGATGGACTTGCGTCCCGTCCAGCTGGGGAACACATATGCCATTGAAACCAGGCCCATGAGCCTAGCTAGGCTTTAAAGGGCGTTTTTTTAAATATATATATATATTCACACACACACACATACATACACGATGGGCTTCTTTCAGTTTCCGTCTATCAACTCCATTCTCAAGGTTTGGTCGGCCCGAGGCTACAGTAGAAGACACTTGCTCAAGGTGCTATGCAGTGGGACTGAACCCGGAACCATGTGGTTGGGAAGCAAGCTTCTTACCACACAGCCACGCCTAAATGATACATGGCAAATTTTCTTTACAGTATTACAGGAAACATGACCCAAGCAAGAAACAATAATTCAAGGGGGAAAAAAACTGTGAAAAGCCAAAAAGTAATTGAAAGATAACAAAGTCCATCTCCTTGTGTACCCTGCCCATTTTTCAATAAGTACATTCTCTAAATTTAAAAAAGAGAAAATTAGACGATTGGAAATGTAAAGGTATTAATAGCGACGGTTCAGTTGAAAAAAATATAGAGATTTTAAAGTTTAATGTGACATCTACCACCTCGGGTTCCCCACTTTCTGTGAATAGAAAAAGTGAGCATGTGAAAAGCAAATGAAGTGACTACCCCATATGTCGATCTCCGCAACAAGATAGTGCGTTAAATTTAGAGTTGTCTCCCTTAGAAAATTAAATCATTTGAAATGTAAAAGTATTATAGCGACGGTTCAATTGAAAAATATAGAGATTTTAAAGTTTAATGTAACATCTACCTGTCATATACATAGTGGGTTGGCAACGAAGAGTAAATGAAGTTACACCTCGGAGAAAGTGAGAATGCGATGAGTAAATGTAGTGACTACCCCACGTCTCCATCTCCTCTGCGAGGAGATGGCGCGTTAAATTCAGAGTTGTCTCCCTTAGTTTCATTTTATTTATAACCGATACGTTACTTTCATTTGGTGAATTCATCGTTTGCACTCATAAAATTGTATGTTGGTATAAAATAAGAAATTAAAAGCAATTTAAGAAAATAGGGTAGAAATATATGTATGCTTGCATGTAGTTTTGAGCCTGTGCTTTTTTTTTCTAAATGTATTAGTGAATAAAACAATAAGTAACAACTGGAGCTTATTATATTTCGTGTGAGTATTTGGTGTGCAAGATTCTTGATGTGAATACGTGTGTTGAAAGAAATACTATTAAACCTTGGGAGAGGTATTATGTCGGTAATAGGTCCTTTATTATTTATAAACAGTATTTAGTTTTTTTTTTGGGGGGGGGGTTTCTGTTAAATCATTTCATTGCACTCTTGCAGTCTCTTCAATAACCCGTCTCTCCACTTCCGTTTATTTTTAATGTATTCTCATTTCACATATTAGGTTTTTTTAATGTTTCAATCGGGGAAGCTAGTGCATTAAACAGTTAAAATAAGGAGCTATGCTACTGTTTCCCGCATCTGAATATATTCAGACAATACGAATTCACCAAATTTAAGAGTACATTCATACTTTGTCTATAATTGTACAAAACTCTCAGCTACTTCCTCTGCATATTATATCGAACTAGCAGGACTCATGGAAATTCCACACTGTAATTCAGCATATTTGAAAACATTATTATACTAAATGCAAAAGCAAGCAATTTCAAAATATTCTTTTGAAATCCTGCCATTTAATCAAAATGATACTTTCAAATATACTGTATTATAACATGTATAAGAAACCCTCGTGTATAAGGGACCCGCTAATTTTGGGGGCTTAAAATTTGGAAAAAAGGTTTTGTAAGAGATTATAATACTATGCATGCATAAGAAACTCCCACATTTTTTTAACCTAATTTTTAACAAAAAATGGTTCCTTATACACGTTAAAATATGGTAATCAAAATGAACTTAGACACTAGTGCGTATTTTCCTTCTGTTAATGCAATTGACAGATACGATGTGCTTTATAGCTTAACTCATTACCTCCCATAATTCTATTAACTGGAATTTTTTTTATGAAACTTTGATTTCTAGCATAAAACAGCCTTAGAAACATGCTGGAATGATCAAAATAACATTTCAAATAGAAATAAGCTAGATATTGGGTGAAAAATGAGCAAACCTCATTTGAATATCAGAGAAATATACCTAGTAGATATAGCAAAAAGGTTAGATATGTGTAAATATTGACAGATAATTATGAAATTTGTAATTTTTAAGTGATCTCATATGAGATCACTGGTAGGTAATGGGTTAAGGAAATAAAAGTTGAATTGAAATGATAAAACTTATTTCTATATATATATATATATATATATATATATAAAAACTACACTTTTTGCTATCCAACCACCACCAAGGATCAGTCAAAGTTCTTTACCAATTAAGATCATTTACATTTCAGTTCAGTTCAGCTACATATCTATGGGGTGGTCCGAAAGTCTTTTTACCCCCTACCAAAAAGTAATGAGAACAATAGAAGAACAAGTGATGCAGTAATCCAAAGCACGAACTGGATTTAGTTTATTCACTTTCGTTGACGCTGTCACACATCGAGATGTTCTGTAGGAAAACCATCATTTTCATGGCACAAAATGACGCAGCGCCATGTCCTGTGTGATATTTCTCAAAGGCTCTCAGAATGGTATCTTTCAACTGATGTGTATTCTGGTATCATTCATGTGAAACTCTCTCCCTGACAATACCCCACAGAGCATTATCACAAGATGTGAGGTCCGGACTTCTGGGAGGCCAATCGACAGGTGCTGGAAGTTGTCCCGATCCTTGCCCTATCCATCTATCCTGGAAAACTTCAATAAGGTACTCTCGGACAGTGATAGCATAGTGGGGGGGGGGGATTCACATATATTACAAAAACAAAAAATTAATAATAATAATGACAATAATAAACAATATGTAGTGGGTAACAAGACTTTCAGACCACCTTGTTGTACTTGTATATCTATTAATATATTTTTCTATCTGCATATTTGTTGATGTATCTGTAGACTTACCTATGCACCTATCTAGCAAATTAACTATCATATCTGCATTCCCTTCTGTATCTGTCTACTCTCATAATACCAATACGTATTTAAACCAAATAAATGCAAATAGAAAATGACTGACAGTGCCCCAGTATGGCTACAGTCTTTGGCTTGGAACATGCAAAAGATAAAAGAGTAACAACTGCATAACTAATGTTATTCCACTTTAATTTAACTATCGATATATCTTCTAATGCATGACATTGATTCACTATGTTAAAACATTTTGACTGAGCTTGTGATTTGAACACACAAATGCAGAATAATAGAGACCTTCACTTCCTCTCTTAGTCTTTCCTTCTCCCCACTCTCTCTCATATATATATATATATATATATATATATATATATATATATATATATATATATATATATATATATATATATATATATATATATATATATATATATATATATATATAGTTTTAGGGAAAATAACCAATTTTCAAGAACTCATCGATGAAAATCCACTATCACATATAGAAAAATTAATAATTAAAAGCACAATAAATGAGTATAATATAAAGTAAAGTAAATATCATAAGATAAATATAATAAAAAGATTACACGTGTTTCATAACCAATTTTCAAATAGAAAAGAAATTTAAATCGATTAAAATCAATTGAAATTATCGAAAATAAATTCTATTCAAAAATATAGCTACTCGTCAGATCGTAAGTAGAACAATAATTAGATATATATCTCAACCAACAATAAGTACCAAATGAATTAATATGAAATATTTATTATATAAAGATAGAAAAATTATTTAAAAAATATCATAATATCAAAATAATAACCATTCAATAATCATCCCTTCACCCATTATAATAACATGTATATTATATACAAAAAACATCTTACATAAATTAACATTGTTTTAAATTATCATTGTTTTAAATACAAGTTGAACGAAGTTTAAGTTTAAAATAATAATGAAGATAAAATTAGTACATATTTAACCGGTGTAATAGTTAAAATGACTGACAGTGCCCCAGTATGGCTACAGTCTTTGGCTTGGAACGTGCAAAAGATAAAAGAGTAACATCCGCATAACTAATGTTATTCCACTTTAATTTATATATATATATATATAATAAATAGTCCTCATCAAATTATAATCCAAGAGAGTTAGGGGTTGAGGATCTTGGATTATAATTTGATGAGGACTATTTATTATTATTATTATTATTATTATTATTATTATTATTACTCCTTATCTGTATATAGCATATCTTTGCATTGTGTGCAACATTGCTTACGAAAGTGTGTATATATATATATATATATATATATATATATGTCGCCATTTGAATTATTACTTCCCCTGGGTGAGGTGTCTTTATGTCAGGTATTGACGGGCTAAGGTATGAGAGTGGAACAAGCACAGGTGTCTTGTTATAGAGGAGATATATGGCTATCCCACATTATGTAAGGTTGGGTGGGAATATCTGGAGAGAAGATAAAGATGGTAGTGATGGGGTGCCAGAATGAACCCTCAAGGTACAAGAAGGTGAACATAAGAGAAGAAACAGACACTGGATCAGGAGTAGGGGTTTGGTTTGTAACCATCTAGTTTTAGGTTCAGTCCCATACAAAATACTTTGAGCATGGTATCTTCTACAATGCATATAGCTCAGGACCAATCAATGCTTTATGAGCGAATTTGGTGGACACAAACTGCATGGAGGCCCATCATGAGACAGAGAGAGAGAGAGAGAGAGAGAGTACGCATGCGCATGCATGCATGTGTGTGTACGCACATGTGCATGTTTGTGTTTGTACCTGACTCCCTGTTTGGTAACAAGTGTTGGCTTCTTTGCATCTTTGTAACATAGCAATTCAATAAAAAGGAACCAAGAGAATATGGACCACACATAAAATAAGCAAACAAAGGAACTGATTCTGATCAACTGAATTCTTCAAGGCGGTGCCCTACCACGGACATAGTCAAATGTCTGAAACCAGGATAAGAATATAACAAAATGGAAAAAAAAACAGAAAACAATAGAAAGAATTGTATTTTCATGAAAATTCATTTAAATAACATGCCATCACTTCATAAAAATTAAGAAGCCTATATTCATATATCTTTGAAATGAAAATGAAAAAGAAAAAGACCATGATAGGAAGAAATACATTTTAATGCATATCAGCGTTTATCACAGCATCAGACAGTTTTTTCTTTTCTTCCAGTTTTTAATGAAGTTGTTTTGCATTTTTAAAAGTTTTAAAGGAATTATTAAATTTAAGATGGAAATTACAATATGGAAGAAGACGAAGTAGAAAAAATGAAGAAGAAACATTGGTTTAATTTGCAAGGTCTCCCCGCAACCCCACCCCCTTGTTTCCTCCTTCTTTTTCTTATCTTTGAAATGAGATGACATTAGCACTGCAAAAACAGGATTGGTTTTGATTAATTTCCCCTCTTTTGAAGCCATTAAAAGATCAAAGCTTGGTGAAGAACTTCAGATGCACAAATACACATAGAGATGTACATAGACATTTAAAAAAAAAATAATAATAATAACAATAATAATAAAATAATGATAATAATCCAATGGATTGTAATCCATAATTTAAAATAGTTCATGTGTTTGGAATCTTCAATCAAAATGTCAATGTTTTGTCATCTCAAATGACTAACTTTCCCCATTCAATTAACTTCAAGATTTTTATAGATTTCAATTGTTCTTTTCAACAATTGTATCCATGTTGAGAATAAACATCAATGCTTGGACCAAAGCAGTTCTGTGACATCAATAAGAAGGAAATGTACAATGGTTTTGTTTCAGATGCAGTTGTATATTTTCATTTTTTTTTTTTTTCAATTTTGTTATATTTTATTATTTAAATATAATTGGACAGATAGGATTTTAAAGATATTGATAGAAATATTAAAATCCAATTTGACAAAATCACTAAATCTCAGAGTGTATAATTCAGAATGACTCTTATAAAAGCATGAGTTTTGGTCTGATGTGATTTTTTTCTCAGTTAGAATATTAATCATGGAAAGATGTGCAAGACATTCTTCAAACTTGAGCAGAACTCAGTTCATTCCATATAAATGGTGACAAGTAATAGACTCCTAAATACCAGGACCTGTTGGTCACACTGTTGGGTACTGAAAAAGATGAAATTTCTCTTTAAAACAAAAACTGCTACATAAAAATATTTTTGTATGTTAAGACAGGAAAAAATTTATAATTACTGTAAAAACTCATGTAATTAGCACACCTGTGTAATTTACACAGGTGATTTTCAGGATAAAAATTTTTAAAACAAGCTTCTACTCATGTAAAATTTGCACCCAAAAGTTTCCAGAATTGCCGATATGGCCAGGGAGAAAAGGTTTTCAATTTAGTTGTATTTAGCATAATTTCACTTATGATTAAATTTTATTAAATTTTCATTAAATAAAAATAATTTCTGTTTAACAAGTATCACATTGAAAGCTATTATTACAATAATAAACTTTATTTTATATTTCTTGCCCACAAGAGATTATGTCTGATCTTTCACACACTTCTGTATGTCTTCTCAAATCATGATCACAGGAAAAGTTGTTGATAATTCTTATCAACAAAAACCAAGCAGATAAATATGCACAGGTGTTGCAAATTGAGTTTAATTACCAATAAACATCAGCTTGAATGACACTTTACTCAGCTGAGTAAAATATATAAAATATGGCCCAGACCGTGATTACTAGCATGAACATCAGACTTCAACAAGTAGTTAACCATTTAATGGTTTTAGTAAATTTATACAAAAAGTAAGCATTATACTATCCAGCATAAATAAAAGTCAACTTCATTATATTTAAGCCCTTATTTTTTTTCCTATAAAAACCTATTCTGACTTTAAATGAGTCAACTTCCAGTACAAATGTTTACATTTTGTTCGTCTTTTTACAACAAAACAATTTCTAAAAAAATTCTGGAAACGATCTACTCATGTAATTTACAGACCCGTAAAGTTTATTTTTATTTTTGTGAAAAAAATGCATAAATTACATGGGTTTTTACAATATGTAATGCATCTTGAAAAACAATTAATATAAGCAAAAGAATAGATTAACACCACATATTTAATATTGGTGTATTAGATTTAGATTTTAAAAGTCTAGAAAGAAAGCTTTGAGTGGGCCTAAGAATGAAAGTGCTATGATTGTGAAGTTACATCTACCTAACTTCACAGTAGTCAAAGTCACATGATCCCTAATCAGGTTGCTTCCTATAATTTTCTGCTTTGTGATATACTATGTATTTTAAGTATTTATTTACAAACCTACATCATCAGAAAATAAATAACAGTTATCCATTTGACAATGTCTTCATATTTCAGTGAGTTTAATATCCAGGTTTAGAGGTTGTGTAATGGACATGAAAACAGTTCTTTATTCCAGACCAAACCAACAGAAAATAAAAATACAAGCACAATCATGTGGTTTAGAAGTTTGCTCTGCAACACATGGTTTTGAGTTTGATCTCAGTGAACCTTGGATATGTGTTTTCTATAATTCTATCAAAGTCTTGGATTGACCAAAGCATTGCAAATAAAATTTGGATAGAGAGAAACTGTAGAGAAGTCCAATGTGTATTTAGAAAACCAACATCAAACAATTCAAACATTGGAAACTCCTCTCACCTTAACAGGTATAAAATTTCAGGGTTACTTCCATCAGCATTGACAGTAGGGCAATTGTGAGACACTTAAGTGGGGATAAGTAGATATAGACAGGGTAAAAGAGTTAAGACAGCAGAATCTCAGTCAAATCCTTATGGGCAAGAAACAAAGGTGCAAATTCTTAAAAGTAGCAGCATTAATGTTAGTGCAGTAGCCATGTTGTCGGTATGCAAAATGGACAAAGAAACTGAGTTAGTCTAAGTATGTGACTGTAAAATCAGCTTAGACTAATCATGGATAACAGTGACAACTGCATTTACACCACAATGGAGACTGACAGAAAAACAGCAGGAATGTTTCTCAAAGGCATACTACCACAACAATGCTGACAGCAATATTATTATCATTGTGGGTTACTTATATGGACATATTAGGCAACAATATGATAGCTACAGCAGTATATATGGATACTAAGGCTATTGCATGGGGAATGGGGGAAAATGAACACTGTTAGGCTCTTGTGTCACAAATGATCTGACAATTTGTAACTTTAACTTCAGGAAAATGGTTAGCAATTTGATCACCTATCAAGCAGGTGAACGCAGTAAGCTAGACAGATTTCCCAGGGAAACATGATAGGTCATTAATTGTGAAACTAAATCATTCCCCAGTGAAGAGTGAACCACTCAACCGAGACTAGTGACCAGTCACCCCAAGGCCAGAGCCAGATGGACTCAGAGACAAAAGACAATGTGAGAAGGAATGGAATCTGAAAGATTCCTTTGCAAGACATAGGTTCAAAGGAATAGTATTTGATGCAGAAGACAAACTGGAAGAGGGGATAGAGACGTATAATATAGAGGGTAAATGGTAAGTTTCTACAAGACAACATGCTGTGAGCCACATACCAAATCATCCAAACTTATATAGCTCATAGAGGAATAAAATCTAAAAAGACAGGCTTGGAATGATTAGAAGAAAGCAAGAAGCAAGGAATGATATGATGTAGGTTTAAAAGAAGGTAGATGTCAGGCATAAGCAGCTTGAAGAGAAGCTGAAAATGAGAGGCTTGTCTAGAACTAATGTTCTGTAAAGAGACAATCAATTATCAATTTTTGCAACAAGAGGATAGTGAGGTGTTCCAGATTGCCGACAGTATTTCACAATAAATTAAAACTTCACTGAGAAAAAAAATAAATACACAATGACAGAAGTGTATTTAACCATATTAACAATGTGAGAAGAAAGAGACTTGGAAACGTTACAATCAGAGGTTGCTGGGTAAGGAGAATGCAAAGGAGAGGAAGAAGCTGGCACAAGAAGTCCTAACTTCAAAATGATAATGATGATGATGATGGTGTATTGAGTGTGTTAGCATCAGCAACAGATATACTCATCTGCAAGAAAATTTCCCATGTACCAGTGTGTCAAACAAAAGTACCTTGTGGTATTATTCACCCAAGCTGCACAGTTTCTCTCAACACTGGAAATGCCGCGTGGAACGGATTGTCCCATTAGTAACGTCTAACCAACAATGCTATTGTTGACAAAATACAAGATATAAAACTAGTAAGTTAGTATGATACAGTACAGGCTAAATATCCACCCAACCATGAGCCTCCAACAATAGGTGAAATAATACACCAATTATAGTGTACTCCCTCCACATCCATATTATTCACACACACACACACACACACACAGCCTGTCAGATATACTTTCTCTCTAGTACAAAAGGAAAATAATACAGCATAAAATGTATGAGAAAATAAACATATTTATTCTCATTTTAAACATTTTTAGCTAATTAATAAGTGTTTCCTTGTTTTGAGATATTTCATGAACTATAAGAAATATTAGAACGCAAAGTCTTAGGATACAATGTCTTAAAATTAAACTAGCTATTTTATTAATACATCATTTTAGTACAGCTACAAAATTATTACTAGCATTTTTTTTTTGTTTTCTTTTTAAAACAAACAGTAAATAAAATTCTACTGCCTTAGAGACAAGAAAATAAGCTTACCTTTGTAAACATCATGCCAGCATACCAAACATACATATCATGTACTGTAGGGAAGTATAAAGCTTTGCCAAAATAGGGTGTATCTTTTGACCTGTAATAAAGACAACACAAGAACAAACTTAAATATTTTTTCTTATATTTCATAACAGAGTCACTTTATAAATTCACGGAAATCAAACACCAGACCACAATTACAACTGAGATATGTGACTTTGTAGCAATCAGATGTAACTGATATCAGACACTATAAGAGGTTTATCAATGTAAATGGTCATGCTTAAAGACACTGAATTATGCCTAAAATATAGGTATCTTCCTAGAAAGAAAACCTCTATTTGCCAACACGATAACCACAGACCCACATTTCAAATGTTTTCTCTCCCCATTTCCTCTGACACTATTTCTATAGCCTCGCCTCCTCTGCTTTGGCCCTCTATATCAATCTAACTTTTACTCTTCCTTACTTTACCCAGACTACTGCATTTGAAGTCTAATCATTTTTGTTTTCTACTCAAGAAATGCATTTTCCTAAAGTCATGGAATCTCCACCTCTCTTTTTTTTTTTCTCTTTCTCTCTCTCACATACATACACACACACACACACACACACACACAATCAAAACCTCACAATAATCCAGACTAAATATCAACCACATTACCCTCACTCAATTATCCGTAACCCTGTCATTATCCCCAGCTGAGAAGAATCTAAAATGGTGACAAATGCAACCTCAGACTAACAAAGAAAATCAAAATGCCAGCCAAAGTCAGAATAAATATCTTAGGATTCACTTACCTTTTCTGTTTCTCATTCTTCACAACAAAAGTAAAACCAGGGCGTCTAGAAAAAAAAATTCAAAAGTAAAAAAGAGATCTTACCAGTGAATTACATTTTAAATTTACTAACTTTAAATTTACTATTTCAGAATAGTAAAACCCAAGAGTTCTAATTTTGCCAGGTGTACCATTAACTTTCATAATTATGCCTATGTTTCTTGTCAAAAGAACCTCATATTTTAATAATATTTTATTATTATTATATATTAAATAATATTTTAATAATATTTTATTATTATTATATATTAAATAATATTTTAATAATATTTTATTATTATTATATATTAAATAATATTTTAATAATATTTTAAAACACCCTCAGAAAATATTAAAGACAAACCATTTGAGGAAACAGCAAGCTTAGTACGTGGGTAGTATCATTGATTAAACAGGAAACGCTGAGAGTGAAGAGAAACTCAAGACTGGTGAAGTAAAAGTCCTATTTCTCCAACTGAATAACATCAGGAAGACAAGGCCTATCACCAGGAACACTAAGATTTACATCTTCAATTCATGTATGAAGTTTGTCCCAGTGTATGGAGCTGAGACATGTGAACATATGAAATCCACTCTAAAGATCTTCACAGCCTCAGAATCCATTGGCCAAAGAAAAGAAAGCCTATAACAGAGCTTTGTGAGAGTTCATCTGTTGACATGGAAATCAAATGAAAAAAAGTGACGCTGGCTTGGATGCACCTTCAGGAAGCCCCAACATAGTGTTGCTAAGCAGTCCCAAGACAAAAAAAAGAAAGAAGAAGAATCACATAATTTCAGACAAAATGACCAGAAAATGAATACTGAAGTGAAGACATCAGGATGGTACAGGGTGCAACTGAAGAGGAAGTCCTTGGAGAGGGATGAGTGGAGGAGAATCTTTGATGGCCAATGCCCTAGAAGGGATCAAGAGTCTGAGTGAATGCAAGATAATACATACACATGAAAGGCAAAGATGACCTCAGTGGAATTTGAACCCAGGACAAAAGGAGTCACAAGAAATACCACTAGGCTTTTTTCCCAATGTTCTAATGATTCTACCAGCTCGCTGCCTTACATACTTCAGTAATAATACTTTCATCAATATTAATGCTCAGCGGAAATCAAAATCTATAAAATACACCAAGTCTATGATGTTGATAAAACTACAAATATTACTTACATTTAAGGGGGTAGGACTATGAAAGAAGTTAAAGGAAACTTACAGTTTTGGATCTCTGTTTTGCTCAATTCCCATGTAAATATTCAAATCTTCTATTCGCCATGTGGCTATTGGTGAACCCTAGTCATAAATACACATGAAATAGTAAACATTTAACAAATGACACTGATAGAGATAAACATGTAAACAGTTAAAGGAACAGAAATAAAAGAGAGGCAAGGATTAGATTACATAAATAATGAAGACTTTTGTCTTTATTTCCCTTTGGCAACTCCTAAGCTTGGTCTAAGAATACAAAAATCATCAATTTAGCATCCAATGTTCCATGCCAGAATGAGTTACACAAGACTTAATAAGGCAGTAGCTGGAAAGAATATAAAGGTGATGAGGGGGCCAGAATGAACTCTCAAGACACAAGAAAGTAAGTGTAAGAGAGAATAATGAGAGTGGATGGGGGGAGGGTAATTTCATAAGAGTGAAAGGAGAATAAAAGATGTTTAAGGATGAAGGTAGAGATAAATGTATTGAGTGATAAACAAGGGAAGGAGCGTTGGTTGATGTGAGATATCAGTATATATATATATTGATATTATGGGATGGTATATGGCCTAGTGGTTAGGGTGTGGCATTCATGATCAAGAGGTCATGGGTTTGACTCACAGATCAGGCAGTGCTTTGTGTTCTTAATCAAAACACTTCATCTCACACTGCTCTGCAATCTCATCAGCACCTGACATGTGGCACACCATGTACTTGTACAGACAATGTCAATTTGATGGAAGAAGTAAGCTAGTATGCAACACAAACATTTGATCATTATAGACAAATTATCTGTGTGCAGATTGTTCAGCAACAAATTATAGAGCCCTCATCTGTCATCTGCAACAGGAGACTCCAAGATAAACAATATACAGTTAATTTTCACAAAAATAATGTGTGTACAGGCACGAGTGTGGCTGTGTGGTAAGAAGCTTGCTCCCCAACCACATGGTTCCAGGTTCAGTCTCACTACATGGTATCTTGGGCAAGTGTCTTCTACTATAGCCTTGGGCCAACCAAAGCCTTGTGAGTGGATTTGGTACATGGAAACTGAAAGAATCCCATCGTATATGTATGTATGTATGTATTTATGTGTGTGTCTGTGTTTATGTTTGTTTCCTCAGCATCACTTGACAACTGATGTTGGTGTGTTTATGTCCCCATAACTTAGCAGTTTAGCAAAAGAGACTGATAGAATAAGTACTAGGCTTTAAAAGAATACATCCTGGGGTTGATTTCTTCAACTAAAAAAACCCTTTAAGGCAGTGTTCTAGTATGGCAACAATCAAATGACTGAAAAGAGTAAAAGAATAAAAGAATATTTGTGTGTGTGTGTCTCTATAAACGAAAAGAGAATAACTTCTAAGGCAACACTAACCTTTGTATCTTTATAATAAGACAATTTAGCTTGGGAAAATTCAAACCAATATTTGCGAGACACTTTCTTTTCACAAAATTCAAGCTCAGCCATAAGAGTTTTGCTGGGATCAAACTGTCGTTGTAATAAAATAAAAACAGAATTATAATAACCCGTTTAGTGCAGTAATGAAACAAACAATGTAATATTAAACAGAGAATAAATAACTCATTAGTTACTGAAATAAATAATAATTAATCACTTACTAATATTGATGAGGTTCTTTTTTTGGTTCACAGCATAATGATTTTAATTATTTCTACATATCATTTGATGAAGGAAACATTAAGAAGCTGACACTAACTTACTAATATATTCAAATTCTCTATTTTTTTGTCATGTAAAAAAAAAAAAAAAACCTTGAAAATTACTGAGTGGCTGTGTGGTAAGTAGCTCGCTTACCAACCACATGGTTCCGGGTTCAGTCCCACTGTGTGGCACCCTGGGCATGTGTCTTCTACTATAGCCTCAGGCTGACTAAAGCCTTGTGAGTGGATTTGTAGATAGTAACTGAAAGAAGCCCGTTATATATATATATATATATACACTCTCTCTTTCCTTTCCTGAGCGTCCAATAATACTATCCATATCACGTCCTCACTTTGTTGTTTTTTTGTTTTTTTGTTATTGTGTTTTTGAACTATATATATATATATATATATATATATATGTGTGTGTGTGTGTGTGTGTGTGTGTGTATGTGTGTGTATATATGTTTGTGCATCAGTGCTTGTACTCCCATCATCACTTGACAACCAATGCTGGTGTGTTTACATCCCTGTAACGTAGCAGGTTGGCAAAAGAGATCAATAGGCTTACAAAGAATAATTGCTTGACTAAAAGGCAGTGTTTCAGCACAACTGCAGTCAAATAACTGAAACGAATAAAAGAATGCATCTTTCATAAAACTAGTTGAGAATTGTAGAACAGTTAACCTTTTCATTACTGTATTTAATTTAAGATGTTCTGTGTTTCTTTCAGTTACTTTAAATATAACAAAGAATTTAGTAAAATAACTTCATTATCATTCAGCTAGTGTTAGGAGCATGACTCGTGACTAAGGTTTAGTGGAAGATTTTAATTCAAAACTTATGAAAACAAGACATTTGTACTCAGAGCCAGAGCCGGTTTCAGCCAAATTGGTAACGAAAGGGTTAAAATGAAGACAAGCAAACCACCACATAGACAGCCACTGTCTGGTGATTTTGCTTGATGATGTGTAGGAGAACTCCACTGGTTTACCTAGTTATTTTATCTGAAGACAGGCATTTAGTGGAGGCGTTTTTGGTGAGTATAAGAAAATGCTTTCCTCCAATGATATTTCTTCTGGTTCTTTATGCCTTGCATTCAAATACACAAAGGTCAAATTTTGCCATTTATCCTGTTGGGATTGATAAAACAACAGTCAAGTACTAGGGTCAATAGAACTGACTATAACCCCTTCCTCTAAAATTACTGTCCATGCACCAAAATTTCAAATCATTATATTATTGGCATTGGTGAGGGATTGAAACAGAGATTACATATTGCTCTTCAACACTAACTAGAAATTCTATTAAAATTTTGAAAGTAAATAACAATTCAATGTTAAATAGTAAAATAGTGATGTACTACACAAGAACTCTTTTAACTTTTATGAGAAGAGTTTCAAAATATTAAATTTACTTACATATTCTTTGAAGTTGACACACAGATGAGACTGTTTGACCAGCAAACGAGTCTCTCGAGCATCAGTTTCATCCCAGAATTTATACTGGCTGAGAACATCTTCTATATTTTCTGTAGAATGTATTGGTCGCTCTGTGAAAGCAAAGTGCAAATATATAAGTCAACTTTAACTTAGTAATGTAATAAGAAGTTCATCATTTAAAAGCATTCATTTATAACAAATTATACAACAAGTGAAGGCATGTGGCTTAGTGGTTAGGGCATTCGGCTCATGATTGTAAGGTCGTGAGTTCAATTCCCAGCGATGCATTGTGTCCTTGAGCAAGACACTTTATTTCACATTGCTGGCAAAAATGAGTAGTACCTGTATTTCAAAGGGCTGGCTTTGTCACACTTTGTGTCACGCTGAATCTCCCTGAGAACTACATTAAGAGTACAACTACATTAAGAGTACAAGTCTCCAGCTTGCTATCTTTGGTCAGACCATCCAACTTATGGCAGCATGGAAAACAGACATTAGATGATGATGATGGTGGTGGTGGTGCCAGCTTAATGATATTCATTGTATGAAAAATTACTGCCAAGACCTAAATCTTACCAAAAAAAGCTAATCGTCATCATCATCGTTTAACATCTGCTTTCCATGCTAGCATCGGTTGGACGATTTGACTGAGGACTAGCAAACCAGATGGCTGCACCAGGCTCCAATCTGATCTGGTAGAGTTTCTACAGCTGGATGCCCTTCCAAAAGCCAACCTCTAAATAAATAAATATACTGGTGCAGGTGTGGCTGTGTGGTAAGAAGCTTGCTTCCCAGCTACATGGTTGTGGGTTCAGTCCGACTGCATGGCGCCTTGGGCAAGCTTCTTCTACTATAACCTCAGGCCAACCAAAACCTTGTGAGTGGATTTGGTAGATGGAAACTGAAAGAAGTCTATCGCATCTATCTCATCATCATCATCAGCATATACATATATACATATATATATATATATGTATATGTGTGTGTATGTATACTCTTTTACTTGTTTCAGTCATTTGACTGTGGCCATGCTGCAGCACTGCCTTTAGTCGAGAAAATCGACCCCAGGACTTATTCTTTGGAAACCTAGTACTTATTCTATCGGTCTCTTTTGCCGAACCGCTAAGTTACGGGGACGTAAACACACCACCATCGGTTGTCAAGCGATGTTGGGGGGACAAACACAAACACGCAAACATATACACACACATACATATATATATATATACATATATACGACGGGCTTCTTTCAGTTTCCGTCTACCAAATCCACTCACAAGGCTTTGGTCGCAGTGGGACTGAACCCGGGACCATGTGGTTGGTAAGCAAGCTACTTACCACACAGCCACACATATATATATAGGTGTAGGGTTAGGCTTTATATCTGTATTTGTTCCTGTCACTGCTTGAGAACTGATGTTGGTATGTTTACATCTCCATAACTTAGTGGCTCAGCAAAAGAAATCAATAGAATAAGTTCTAGATCTAAAAACCTAAAAGTACTAGGGTCAGTTCATTTGACTAAAAATCCTTCAAGGCAGTGCCCCAGCATGGCCGCAGTCTAATGACTGAAACAAGTAATAAATAAAAACGTAATAATATATACCCAGTGTTCCATTGCAGACAGTTTCATAAAGAATCCAGTCAACGCCCTTCAAACAAATTTTAGGTTGGACTCTTTCTAAAATATCTCCACCATTCATAGTCCAGGAAACCTAAAATGACAGAAAAATGGAAAATGTTAATTCAACATAAAGTAGGAACTGAAATAATGAGTTAAGAATGACGCATGTAGCTATGGATATATATCACTTACAACATAAAATTCTCCAGAGAATATGGCTTTACAGCAAATAGAATACAACAACATAAACCCTGCTATTTAGTCAGAATTCATCATCATCATCATCATTTAACGTCCGTTGTTCATACTGGCATGGGTTGGATGGTTTGACCAGAGCTGTTGAGTCTGATTTAGTATGGTTTCTATGGCTGGATGCCCTTCTTAATGCCAACCACTCCAAAAGTTTAATGGATGCTTTTACGTGCCACGTGCACAGGTGCCAGTATCTGCTACAACAACGATTTCCCTTGGCTTGATGGGTCTTCTACTCAAGCATGGCATATTGTCAGAGGTCTCGGTCATTTGTCATTGCCTCCATGAGGCTCAACACTCGAAAGGTGCTTTTTACATGCCACCAGCATGGGTGCTAGTTATGAGACACCAGTATTGGTCACATTGCCTCCAGTTACGTGACACCAGCATCAGTACTATGATGTTGAAATAAGGAATCAAATGCTACTGCAAATTACTTATTGTACATAAGAAAATTATGACAAGTCATATAAGTACATAACAGTCAGAGTGAGTGAATGAGAGTAAGAGTGAGTGAGTGAATGAGAGTCAGAGTGAGTGAGAGAGGGTGTGTGTATACTTACAGTGGTTGCTATTGGTTGGGAATCGTAGACACCCACATACAAATGAAGCAGCAAAGAATCAGATACCACAGAAACCTGAAAAGAGGAAATACATAAACATATGAATGTCTTGGATCTCCCAAACCCACATATTGGGGGGGGGAGCTATGTATTTCATTTACTTACATTTCCCATCATTCTCTCTGAATCTGTTACATTCAGAAAATCAGCTTAAATTCATCATTGTTTGTCCCTTTATAAAATTGAAATCTTTCAATACATCACCTTTAAAAAATCTCTCTCTGGAACATACATGCTGCTACCTTTCTTGCAGCTTTTATATCTCATCCCTTTCTATCACTCATTCTCTCCTTCTATTTACTATACTAATACTATGCTATCTATGTGACAAAAAATGGCTGTATATCTTCTAGTTCAATGTAACACGTTGCCTATTTAAGTAAGGATGGCAATGGAGCTCTCCTATTTACTGTACCATGCTATTTGTGTAAGCATGGACAGCACAAAATCTGTCTGACACTCATCTGCTCTCCTATTCATCTCACCACATCATTCATATAACCAGGGATTGCACTAGACACATCCCTATTCTATCCCCATAGACCCAATCATTCTACCTTGCTCACTTTTAAATAATCCCTGAAACATATACTTCATTAGAAGTATCACAAATCATTGTATCACAAATCATTGCTCCTTCTCCCACTAGGACACTTATGACTGACAGTCATCACTCTCTCTTACCACTGACCATCCCTATTACTATTCATCACTTTCTTTCTCCCTCTACTACCCTCTTATCTTAATCATTCAATTCTACCATCATACTCTTCCTCTCTCCACCTACTCATCTTGGTTCTTCTCTTTTCACACAATTTTATTCATATTCTCGATGACATTACCTTGAACAAACAGATACATCATAGAGCAGTGAGGACTGTTTAGCTTTATGGAATACAAGGAAACCTCACTAATGCTGGTACACAACAAAATGCACTCAGTAAAGTGATAGGCGTTAGAGAGCATATCCAATCACGGAAACCATGAATGAATGAGAACTGGTCCTCTGACCCATCTCAGAAGGCAAACACTGTGACTAAAAACCAATTAGAGTTGTGACTGTGACACTATTGTCCAAAACTAGGCCAACATGGAAAGCAAATGTGATAATTCTGACACATATGCTTGAGCACATACACAAGCATTCACGTTTGTGTGTGCATGCATATATATATATATATATATATATATACATATACATATATATATATATATATATACATATATATATATATATACATATATATATATATATATATACATATACATATATATATACATATATATATATATATATATATATACATATATATATACATATATATATATATATATATATATATATATATATATATCCAAAATTAAGAGGAATGACCACCAAAGTGGACTCCTATATGCTAGAAATAGATGCCAAATCACCTAACCACAAAGTGTATGTTCTCAAGAAAAAAATTTCAGCAAAAGTTTTTTCTTGAGAACATACTCTTTGTGGTTAGGTGATTTGGCATCTATTTCTAGCATATAGGAGTCCACTTGTTGGTCATTCCTCTTAATTTTGTATGTAATATAATTTTAATCTTCGGATTTTTTAAATATGCTAGGCCACTGGTTTTAATTGATTAATATCAATTTCTACCCTCATTATCAAATTATATATATATATATATATACATACATACATGTTAGTGCATTTAAAATTATGACAACTGAATACCTAATGTATGCTTATGTGTGTGCCTATATACATCATCATCATCATATATAGAGACTGTACTGGGTAATTTTTCTGTAGCACTGGCACAAGTAAGGTCGCCAAGAACTTGAAGACAAGACTCCTTACACACACACACACACACACACACACACACACATTGACCTTTGATGTAGTTGAAAATCAATCTCTTCCAGTCAGAATTCACAGTACAAGTTGTACTATTCATCCTTTATATCACTGAATACAAAATGTGGGTCATAAGACCCCCAATCAGGTGATTTGCCTGTGTCACCATTTCACCCTTGTATGCCAATGTATCGCAAGGTTACCCATTTACAGTTATACATATGACTTGTATAAAATTCTAGAGAAGCATTTTCATAAACACACCCATACAATCCTCAACATCCACACACAATCACACATATATATCACACCCACCACCTGTGCCAACAACTGCTACCATATAAATAAATAGTTTCTGCCTTTTGCTTACCTTCTTCAGATTTTCCATCTTCTCACAAGCTTCCTGTATTTTTTTCTCAATCTCTTTATTTTTGACTGGCAACTGTTTAAAAAACAGATATTAAATATACAAAATTATTTTTCATAAATAAATACAGAAATTAAAGTTGAGATTTTCAAGTCAATAAAACATTTTAATAGCTCTAAGCACAAATCATATTTTACACTTGGTTGTGGGTAAGTTTCAAAATACTTCCTTGCTAAAGAAATGTGACAGTAATTTTCACAGCACTTAATGGTACTTTATTAACTAAGGAAAGATGAAAAATATTAGAGTTTGGTTTTTCTAAGTTAGAAATAAATAACCTTCCTGCCCTCAATTAACTTTTAATATGACCAAGTAGAAGCACAAGCCAAAGAAGTCTCAGCATGATACATTAGGGCTAAGCAACAACTATCATGTAGTACATTTGCTTAATATAGCAAGGATTTGAGTTGCTGCTATCTCTAGCGATCAAGTGTCCATCATTGATGAGACCAAGGAAGGTTGAAATCATGTGATCTGATGGTCTCGGCGCTGGAGCTGGTGGGGATTTATCTCACCACTAGTGATATAAACAAGTATGCATTTTACCCCAAAAGCCTATATGAGAATTTCTCTCGTGGTAACTACCACAGTATAGTTTCTTCTAACAAAACATCCAAGTTTAAGTAGAGTTAAATATTACTTCTCAGTATTAATACTGTCTCTGTTGCTAATATATATTCTTTAATGAACTCACTGGCTAATCATGACGCCAGTACCTGCTCTGGCATTGATTTTCTAAATATCACTGGTGATGAGATGAGCCCCTGCCATCTCTAGTGGTTGAGTGTCCATCACTGATGAGACCAAGGAAAGTTGAAAATCACATGCCAGAGCAGGTACTGGCGTCATGATTAGCCAGTGAGTTCATTAAAGAATATATATTAGCAACAGAGACAGTATTAATACTGAGAAGTAATATTGTGGTTTCACTGCTGGAGTTGGTGAGGATTTGTCTCTCCACTAGTAATATAAACAAAGCAATGCATTTTGCATCAAAAGCTTATATGAGAGTTTTTCTCATAGTATCTCCTGCAGTAAAGTTTGTTCTAACAGAACATCCATATTTAAGTGAGAATAAACATTACTTCTCATCAAAGCAAGAGAGATAAAAAAAAAACAGGAAAAAAGTACATGTATATCAATAAAAAAAAAATCAGAGGTCCTTTCCAAGCCATAAGACTGGTTTCTGTGGCGTATATGTCCTCCAACTGGGTGGGACACCAGCTCATCATAAGTTTACTCATTTTCACCAGCTGAGTAGACTGCAGCAATGTGAAATGAAATATTTTGCTCAAGAACACAATGCATTGCCCGGTCCAGGAATCAAAACCACACTTTTACACTCATGACTAACCACTAAGCCACATGTGTTGTAAATACATGACTTAAATTAATCAACATCAAAAAATTATATAAGATAAAAAAAAAAAATGATAAAATAAAGCAATGCTGTTCACTCACTTCAAACAAGCGTTCATGGTACTTGATGAGTTCACGAATAACAGTAATCTCAGAATTTGTATTGGAATAATTGTTCTGAAACAAACAAATAAAAATAGGCATTAATTAGTTAATTAATTAATTAATTATTATTATTATTATTTCTATTATAGACGACGCACAGTATACAGTATCATGCGGTTGTTGATTGAAGATATTGCGTCTACTGGAGGTTTTTATTGTTTGTCAAGTCACAACAGGGACCTCAGATAGACAATACTTTACGCAATACATGTGCAGTTCTAAGTAATGCTGATTCTTGTAATATATCTAGATTGCAAGGTATTTCTAAAGTTTTCAGATGCTTTTTCAAATTGGATGGTATTGAACCCAATGCTCTGATAACAATAGGGATAACCTTTATGTTTGACTCTCGTAGCTGCCACATCTTAGCAATCTCAATTCTCAGGTCTCCATATTTATCGACCTTTTCTCTTTCTTTCATGATGATATGTTGAACTCCTAGTACTGCCATGTCAATTATTAGGCACTCCTGTTTGTCCCTCCTAAAGGTCACTACATCTGACCTTTGGTGCTCTAACACCTTGTCATTATCCATAATATTAATATGCCAATTTGCATCCTTAAAATACCGCCAAGCATTTCGCCTGGTGTGCTAACGATTCTGCCAGCTCGCCACCTTTAACTGTCGCAATATAGAAACATTTCTCACGGCACCAGCACACAATTTACAGATGCTTACGTTTTCTATATTTTCCATGAATTTTTCACAGGTCCAGCTCGTTATTATTATTACAGTGCCACTTAAAAGCATCTGTGCAATACCATGTAAAAGCACCCAGCACACTCTGTAAAGTGGTCAGTGCTAGGAAGAGAATCCAGCTGTAGAAACCATGCCAAATCAGACAGAAGTCTGGTGGTGCAGCTGGGCACACCATTTCTACTGTGTTTCTTTTTTTTTTAATTTCTTAAGATTTCTATGTTTTAAATAGGCTATAGTAGAAGACACTAGCATAAAATACCACATAGTGGGACTGAACCCACAGTGGAACGATTGCAAAGTATGCTTCTTAACTACACAGCCATGTGCCTGCATTGACACATATATATAATCATATACATCTATACACACACCCACGAATGCACATGCACATACACACATAGATATAAATATCAATGATGATAGTTGATTCTCTGAAATGTGTGATAGTCAACTTACTTGGCTGGATCCACCTGACATCAGGGTTGGACCAAACACAATTGCTAATTGGTCAATACCCATTTTATTTGAATGCTCATTCTCAGCAACACTACAAAGAAAGGTTTAAAAGAAAAATTAGTAAAATATACAAAAACAGAATGGCAATATAATAAAGAAGACGTATAAAGAATCAGTCATACACACATACAGACATATACACATGAATGCATGCAAGCGTCCTTAAAATTAAGGAACAATTGTTTAGAACAAGAGAAGCAAGATATTAATTTACCTCCAAAGATGAGTAACCAGTTTCTTTAATGTGTTTTGGTTGACAAGTGGCAGTTCTTTGATTAAGTATTTGTACCAATTCAGTTTGGCTTGAGTATCATCAGTTTCTAAAATGATAAAAAATGGAAAGAATATAATAGAAATAATAATAATAATAATTCTTTCTACTGGAAGCACAAGGCTTCAGATTTGGGGGAAGGGATTGAGTCGATTACATTGACACCAACTGGTGTAATTGGTACTTATTTAATCGACTCCAAAAGGATGAAAGGCAAAGTCAACCACAGGGGAATTTGAACTCTGTGATTGAATCAAATTCAATGACTGGCACCTGTGCCAGTGGAGTGTTAAGAGCACCATCCGAGCGTGATCATTGCCAGAGCAGCTGTCTGGCTTCCGTGCCAATGACACGTAAATAGCACCATTTGAGCGTGATCATTACCAGCAAATGGCAAACCCAAACAAAAAAACCGACGAGTATGGAGAAAGCTTATCAAGTCATGCCAAAGCCATGAACAGTCATAGCCACGATGATTGAGTGCAGATAATTGACCTATTAATGTCACTCATTAAAAGGATAGACATTATTTTATTCATCCAAAGGTGGCGAGCTGGCAGAAATGTTAGCACGTTAGAAATAAGGCGGTGAGCTGGTAGAAACGTTAGCACGCCGGACGAAATGCTTAGTGGTATTTCGTCTGTCGTTACGTTCTGAGTTCAAATTCCGCCGAGGTCAACTTTGCCTTTCATCCTTTCAGGGTCGATAAATTAAGTACCAGTTACGCACTGGAGTTGATGTAATCAACTTAATCTCTTTGTCTGTCCTTGTTTGTCCCCTTTATGTTTAGCCCCTTGTGGGCAATAAAGAAATAAGAATAAGAAATGTTAGCATGCTAGGTGAAATGCTTAGCGGTATTTCGTCTGCTGTTACGTTCTGAGTTTAAATTCTGCCGAGGTTGACTTTGCCTTTCATCCTTTCGGGGTCGATAAATTAAGTACCAGTTGCATACTGGAGTCAATCTCATTGATTGGCCCCACTTTCCAAAAATTTCAGGCCTTGTGCCTAGAGTAGAAAAGATTATTTTGTTCATCCAGCCTACCTGCTGTCTTAATCCATTTCTCATAAAGAGTTTTGGTTAGAAGTGAGTCAGCCATTTCCCTGAAGAACCTCTTAAGAACACCAGTAACAGTAGGAAGATTGTAGGTGTCGACCACCAGTTGTACTTTTTGAGCATCTGAAATATAAAAGAGTAGAATATATATATATATATATTTTTTTTTTCCATTTATTTCTGTTTCACCTAGAATTTGAGTGCTTGTGGTAGTTGACATTTTCCACACGCAATATTATTAGCAACTGGTAAGGCGGTGAGCTGGCAGAAAAAGGTGCACTGGGGTCGATGTAATCGACTTAATCCCTTTGTCTGACCTTGTTTGTCTCCTCTACGTTTAGCCCCTTGTGGGCAATAAAGAAATAAAAAATGTTAGCACGCTGGTTGAAATGCTTAGTGGTATTTTGTCTGTTTTTACATTCTGAGTTCAAATTCTGCCGAAGTCGACTTTGCCTTTCATCCTTTCGGGGTCGATAAATTAAGTACCAGTTACACACTGGGGTCGATGTAATTGACTTAATCCCTTTGTCTATCCTTGATTGTGCCCTCTATGTTTAGCTCCTTGTGGGCAATAAAGAAATACGAATCATTAGCATGCCCAGCAAAATGCTTGGCAGAATTTCTCCTGTCTTTATATTCTGTGCTCAAATTCTGCTGAGGTCAACTTTGCCTTTCATCCTTTCAGGGCCAATAAAATAAGCACCAGTTGAGCACTGAGTTTGATGTAATCAACTTATCCCAATCCCCAAACTTACTGGTCATGTGTCAAAATTTTGTAACCAATATTAGCAACTGTTAAGGTAGCAAGCTGGCAGAATTGTTAGCACACTAGGCAAAATACTTACTCTCTGTTACTTGTTTCAGTCATTTGACTGTCGCCATGCTGGAGCACCGACTTTGGTCGAGCAAATCGCACACAGGACTTATTCTTTGGAAGCCTAGTACTTATTCTATCGGTCTTTTTTGCTGAACTGCCAAGTTATGGGGACGTAAACACACCAGCATCAGTTGCCAAGCTACGTTGGCAGAGACAAACACAGACACACAAACATATACATACACATACATATATATATATATACATATATATGACAGGCTTCTTTCAGTTTTCGTCTACCAAATCCACTCATAAGGCTTTGGTCAGCCCAAGGCTATAGTAGAAGACACTTGCCCAAGGTGCCACTCAGTGGGACTAAACCTAGAACTATGTGGTTGGTAAGCAAGCTACTTACCACACAGCCACTCCTACGCCTATACTTAGTGGCATTTTATCCATCTTTACATTTTGTGTTGAAATTCAAGTTTGACTTTGGTTTTCATCCTATCGGGGTGAATAAAATAAATACCAGTTAAGCATTGGTTTCAACATAATCTACTTATTCCCTCTCCTAAACATGCTGCCCTGATACCGAAATTTGAAACCAATACAGGTCATCATCGATTTACGACTGATCAACTTTACGATGACTGGCATGCCAGCTCCCAGCAGCAATAATATATAGTCCGGTTTAAATTTAATGGGTTTAATTTCCTAGAAATTAACCCATATACAGATGATGTCATCTAACAAATGCTTCCCCAAGGTTTGGTTATCAATTACCACTGTACTAGACCACTATCCTGTCACGGAGACATCGAGGCAACCTTGTATTTGTTTATAAGATGACTGCTTGAGACACCGAAATTTTTGACTAACACCAGTAAAATAGCAATAATACAGAATGCTATTTGTGACTTTTACCTGAGAATGTACCTTAAGAATGTAAAAACATAAAACAAAGCTATGTGGGCCTACAGGCCAACTTACGACCAAATTGACTTACAACCAGTCAGTCGGAACCAATTGTGGTTGTAAGTCAATGACGACCTGTATTATCTGTTAGTTTTCTTTCTTTCTTTTTTGTTACTGTTTTCCTTATCATCAAAATATGAAAGAAGTTTACTTTTAAAATATCACAGCATACCTTATAAAGACTAGAAAGCAACAGTGTAACTTACCAGTATGGAATATCTCTAATAACTTTGCGATTTGAGACTTAACACCACTTTGACGATAGATACCACTTTCATGTAATCCTATTAAAATGCAAAAGAAATCCTGCTGTATAGATTCTTAGACAGAAAACAATTCTAAATTAAACAGAACAACTCAAAGATGAGATTTATTTTAAAGTTTCATTACAAAAGATGGTTGTAGCGACAAATATATCCCAAAGCAAAAGCATTTCAATATAAGCAGTTTGTGGCTATTTAGTCTCGTGTCAGTCCTAAGAAAGCAGAGCTATGACCAAAAGTGTTCCAGCCATAACCATCCACTGTAACTTTTCTCTTTTTTTAAAGACAGTAGAGTTGGACAAAGAAAATTTCACTGCTATGTCTAGAAAATCAGGTAGTCACATCATAGAAACAGGTTCTTTTATTGGCTCATTCAGTGGTTGGTGTTAGAAAGGGCATCAAGTCATAGAAACCATGGCAAAGCTAACATTGGAGCTCAATGCAGTCTTGCAGCTTGCTGGGTCTTGTCAAACCATCCAACCCATGCCAGTATGGAAAACAGATGTTAAACAATGGAGTTCTTGATGCATTCTAAAATACTCCTTTAAGGTATTATTCTGTTTGGTTTGTGCTGTTTGGATGATTTTTCAGATATTCAAAGACTTCTGAAGAGACTCTAACAGTACACACAAGTAGAACCAGGGCCAAAATGGAGCTAAGCCACCACAACAATCTAGACAGGTAGTCAAATATTTTATTAGTAACCTCTATATTATAGGTGAGGAAGTGCATGGTTTAGTGGTTATGGAGCTGGACTCACAATCATAAGATTGTGGTTTCAATTCCTGGACAGGGTGATGTGTTGTGTTCTTGAGCAAAACACTTTATTTCACATTGCTTCAATTCACTCAGACAGCGAAAATGAGTAATCCTGCAACAGACTGATGCCCTATCCAGGGAGAAATATATATACACCAGAGTAACAAGTTGGCAAATTAGCAAGGAATAGAATGCCTTGCAGCATTTATTATAACTCTCAGTATCCTGATTTCAAATCCTGTTATGGTAAACTTTGCCTTTTCACTTTTCCATGTTTAATAGAAAGGTATCAATCCGAAGCAATGTATAAGCAGAATTGTTGGCGGTTCAGACAAGATGTCTAGTGATATTTGTCCTAGTTCTTTGTATTCTGACAATGCCTGCAACAACACCAATGCCAAGCTGTGTTGGACCAAGTCAGTAACCTTTCTCTTAGATAAACATTGGTATATGTGAAAAGAGAAAACTTACAAACAGAGGTAACTGACAATATTTTGTGCAAGTCGTCACCTATATTTATAGATGCATGGTCAACCTTGAGCAGTAAAGGGTCATGTATCATAGATATGTTCATGCAGAACTGACTAAGCTTCTCAACATGTTCTCCTCTCACACACACACACACATAGAAAGGAAAAAAAAAACGCTGACACCTACCATTTGTCATAATGAACTTGATACATTTATCTACAACGACTGGGACATCATCAGCAGTCAGTTGTTGGTCATTAAAGAACCGTTGACATGTCTGAAAAAGGTTCAAGAAAACAGAAACAAACTAATGACTGTCTGCATTTAATACTGGTTTCTAATATTCAATATTTATTTTAACATTCAATATTTAATGCAGGTGTAGGAATAGCTATGTGTTGAGAAGGTAGCTTTCTAACCACATGGGTCTGAGTTTAATCCCACTGTATGGCACCTTGGGTAAGTGCCTTCTACCATAGTTCCAGGTGTGAATGGATTTGGTAGATGGAAAGTGAAGGAAGCCCATTACATGAGGGTTACTGTCTCCATGCTTTGACAATAAGTGATAGTTGGAAATGGATGTCAGCATCATGCAAGTAGTGTCCTTCATTCTCAGTCTTCCATTAAAAATCATGTCTGGCTAAAGGGAAATATTACCTTATTTGGAAACAGATGAGGAGTGGCAACAGGAAGGACATCCAATTACAGAAAATCCACCTCAACCCTCAACAAAAATTCAATCCAAACCATGAGAACATGGAAAAGTGGGTGCTAAAATGATGATGATGATGGTGTTATGATGAAATTCTAAACAGTTAGAATGGTTAAGATGGCAAAGAGAGTAGTGTGCATTTCCAACTGATTTCATTATAACAAGTTTGGTACTACAACATACCGAGTTCAATTCACATCAAAGTCAAGTTGACATTAGATCATTTCAAAATATAGGAGATATACATAAGTAATATTTGTTTGTTTTACACCCATTTTTCTATGCTAGCATGGATTAGATGATTACATATTATAGGAGCATTTTTTTTTTACAGTTGGATACTCATTCTGCCACTAACCCTTACCACAGAGCTACTAAATGATTCGTTAACAGGGAAATGCCAACAAATGTCACTAACTGTAGCTCAACAATTTTCATGCAAACTGCAGAATGTAAGCATTCATAAAGAAACTACACACATATGATAGGTTTGAATCATTCCCCTCCACCAATTTCACCCACAAGACATAGGTTGGCTCAGGGTTATAGTAGAACACACATAACTAGAGTGCCTCACAGATGGATTGAACCGAAAACCACATTGTTGCAAGAGATATGGAGCATAAATCAGATTACTTTTAATTTTATTCGTTATTAATAATAATTTATTTTATATAGTAACAGACAAAACTGATAAGTGTTTATGTATCTCCACTGAGTGAATGCATAAACAAACCAAGAGGTTAAGAAACTTGATGCAGGCATGGCTGTGTGGTAAGAAGTTTGCTTCCCAACCACATGGTTCTGGGTTCAGTCCCACTGCATGGCACCTTGGGCAAGTGTCTTCTCCTATAGCCTCAGGCTAACCAAAGCCTTGTGAGGGGATTTGGTAGACGGAAACTGAAAGAAGCCTGCTGTATATGTATGTATGTAGGTATGCATGTATATATATATAAAGAGAGAGATAGAGATATGTTTATATATTTGTGTGTCTGTGTTTGTCTCCCTGCCATCACTTGACAACCGATGCTGGTGTGTTTATGTCCCCGTAAGTTAGCGGTTCGGCAAAAGGAGCCAATAGAGTAAGTACTAGGCTTACAAAGAATAAGTCCTGGACTTGATTTCTTTGACTGAAATCCTTTAAGGTGGTGCTCTAGCATGGCCACAATCAAATGACTGAAACAAGTAAAAGAATAGAAAAAAATAAAAGAGCAAACTTACAACTGTTGCTTTTTGCATCAATGTTGCTAATCGTTCAGTATCATGCTGTAAGTCAGCTTGTAAATAAAGAGCTCTGAAAGAAGGAAAAGAAAAAAAAGAGACATCATCATCATAATTTAGCATTTGTTTTCCATGCTGGCATGGGTTGGATGGTTTGACTGAAAACTGGTAAGCTGCACCAGGTTTCAATCTGATTTGGCATGGTTTCTACAGCTGGATGCCCTTCCTAATATCAATCACTCCAAGAGTGTAGTAGATGGTCTCTACATGCCACTGGCATCAGCCATGACTGCGATCTCACTTGGTTTGATAGGTCTTATCAAGCACAGTACATTGCCAAGGATCTCGGTCACCTGTCACTGCCTCCATGAGGCCCAAAGTTCGAAGGGTGCTTTCTTTACGTGTTACTGGCACTGGTACCAGTTATATGATACTGGCATAAATAACAGTAAATAGAAACTCAGATTGAATGAACGCCAGTTGTCAAACAATGAGTGGGAAAGACAAACACAAATACACAGATACATATATAATAGAGGCTTCCACACAGTTTCTGTTCACTACATTCACCTCACAAGGTCAACCTGGGACTAAAGTAGAAAACACTCTGCCAAAGTACTGTGCAGTGAGACTGAACCCCAAACCAAGTGGTTGCAAAGTGAGCTTCTTAATCATATAGTCACACAGATATAGGATTCCTTGTAAGCCTAATAAGAAATGGATTACTATGATACATGTAATCTGTATCAGAAATCAGGAGGACCAAAATCTGATAATGCTAACCACAACAACTGGGTACTTTAAGACTGGAGAAAGAACTTCTAGCTGTACATATAAGTACTGTGATACCTCGCAGTACGAGTTTAATTCGTTCCATGACCAAGCTTGTCTTATGATTTATTTGTTTTACAAATCAATTTTCCCCACTGAAATTAACTAAAATATAATTAATCTGTTCCAGCACCCCCAAACCACTCAAAAATAATTTTTCAAGTGTTTTAAAACAGAAAAGGTGTAGTTACAAGTAAAATGACAATTATAAAAAAGAGAATGAAAAAGAAATATGTAAAGTGGTTTCATTAACTGAATTACCTTAAAAATGGGACAATTTGCATGCTCGTACTGCGAATTACCGCTCGTACTTTAAGACAAAAATTCACACGTCTCAGCTCGTACAGTAAATTACTCGTACAATGGTGCACTCATACTTTGTGGTTCTACTGTAGGTGAATGAAAACAGCAATTTTTATGTGCCCAGGCTGTGAATTGAACACAGTAGCAGTGACAGGAAAATTATCCTACTTTGTTTGAAAGATAACACAGTATTTCCAATGCCACACATAGGTATGTTGAAAACCACGTAAAGAAAGTGGATACATTTGAAGTAATGAGAGCCAGTCAAAGTTATGGACAACTGAGGCTGTCAAGATAGTCTTTCTATAGCAGAAATGAAATGTCAGACAGTCACTACCCTTCTCTTGGCTGGGACCCATGTCTGCAATGAAGTTCACCCCCAGTTGCTGGACTGAGGCAACATGAAATCAAGTGCTTTGATCAAGGAGATAACATACAAACTAGTCCATAAATCAAATGTACAACTTTCTGATCTTGAAACCAGCACCCTAACAATTAGGCCACATACCTTGCATAAATAAGAAATTAAAACTTACATTTTAGGAAACACAGCTACAAAGCAGTGCCCATTATTTTGTATTGCACCAATGCACCTTTCATCAGGTGTGTTAATTTTGGCTAAAAAAAAAGGAAAAGAAGTTTATGATAAATGTAATAAGACAGTTTTATTAAAATATAAAATAAGTTTAAGAGTAAATGATAGAAATCAGAGAAATGAAATATGTGACGGACAATAAGAAGAGTTGTGGAAAATGTGGAGAGGTTGAGAGGAAAAGGGGAAAGACTGCAAGGACAAAACGTGTTAGAAAAAAGAAAGATGTGGAAACACAGAGAAGTTAGTGAGATAGAAACACAGTGAATAAATGTAAAGGGCAAGATAAAGGCTGTGGAAGGACACCACAAAGAGAGACAGGTGGTAGTGTAGGAGTATAAAATCATCATCATCATCATCATCATCGTTTAACGTCCGCTTTCCATGCTAGCATGGGTTGGACGATTTGACTGAGGACTGGTGAACCAGAAGGCTGCACCAGGCTTCAATCTAATCTGGCAGAGTTTCTACAGCTGGATGCCCTTCCTAACGCCAACCACTCCGAGAGTGTAGTGGGGTGCTTTTACGTGCCACCAGCACAAGGGCCAGTCACACGGTACTGGCAACGGCCACGCTCAAAAAGGTGTTTTTTACGTGCCACCTGCACAGGAGCCAGTCCAGCGGCACTGGCAACGACCTCTCTCAAATGATTTTCTAACGTGCCATAAGCACAAGTGCTAGAAGGCAACGCTGGTAACGATATCAAAATATAAAATAATCCTTTTAACAAGCAGCAGCAGCCACTGGCACCATTTTATTTTAGGTAGGAATTTTCTTGTATTCTCATGAGTGCCACACATCCTCTTAATCAGTTAATTTTTTTTTTTTCAGTTGTACTTATCAGCTTAGGTGGAAGAAATCAAAACCTTGCTGACATTTATTTCAACCACACTTGATGGATATTAAAACAAATAAATTTGCATAAATAATTTTGAAAGGACATAAGCAAAAACCTGATACTCACTCATTTTAATAGTTTTCCTTAAGTCTAGATGTTCCCATGTCTTTTCCTGTAATAATTAACAACATAGTTCAGACATAATTATTACACTTTCAAAAAAATTTCAGAAACAAATACAAACAGAACAAAGAATCTAACAATCAAATCATATTCTTTTAAGAATTATGCAGTTTTCTTGCTAAGAAAAATGTAATTCATATACAGGAAGAATGTCATTCAAAATAGGAGAAAAATTCTTATGGTTTTTATGGTAAAGTACTTAAGTTAGAAACATTGATAAATCATATATAATTGAATTGGTTTTACTGAGAAAATTCCTTATGAAATCTTTTAAATAAAGAAAATCATAGAATGTAGAAAATTTTGAAACATAAGTCTTAAAAATATACTAAGAGTTACTAAATAATTTCTTCTATAAATATGGTAGGGTAGAACTAATTAAATAATTTGGTCTTATTTTGCAGCCTTCAAATCAGAATCCTCAATTAAGTACAACAGATTTCCCATTAAGATTCACACCAGGAAAAAAAATCAAACAATTCTCATTAGAGACCATTTCACTACACAGCAGACCAAAAATAACATTTTTCACATTAAGCATCATGTATAACATCTTTCCAATTATACACCAGACCAAGAACAACAAACTTCCCAATATAATAAGGGGCTGTAAATGCTGTGTGTACAGCTCTTTATCCAATAAAAACATTTCAAAAGAAAAATTACCCTTAGCCAAAAACAGCTTTTTTCCTTACCATACTCTGCATCATTATGTGCCAAGCCAAGAAAACAGTCCATATTATACTTAGCATCATAAATAACAAACTTCCTCCTAACAGATTCAATAAATTCTCAATTAATAACTTTAAACTTACATTTGTTAGATATGTTAAATCTTTTCCTGACACCATGATCCAGCTTTTGGTCCATTCCTGTAGATTTCAAGCAAAACAAAAGTATATATATATATAACACTAAAAACTTCTAATATGGAAAACTAAAACAAATAATAAATTAATAAAAACTACATCCATTACATCAGTGGTCCTTCACTTGGGCTACAGAACCTCCTTGGTTGTAACGGAGGGGGAAGGTATTATGAGCTCACAAGGGAGGGGCAAGTGTCATGTGGCCTGCTCTCTGGTTGCTGTCTGTTTAGAGGGTGTTGTAATTTTTCTTAGAAATCAAATACTTAAGCCAGGTTCAATACTTATATCTGCTCTCTTTTACTAGTTTCAGTCACTGATCTGCAGCCATACTGATGCACTGCCTTAAAAGGTTTGGCCAAACAAATGGAAACCCCCAACCCACCCCACCATTCCAATACTGGTACTTATTCTATCAGTCTCATGTTCCAAGTGATATTTTAATGAAAAAGAAACTTTATTGTTTTGTAATTTTTTTCCCCCAATAATGCCTCCAAATTTTTCCTTATTTTCAAAATTAATTGAAAGTCAGGTTGTGTATTCATTTCATTAAAAATAGTGTCAGGAACCCATTAAATTATTCAACCTAGAAAAAAATTAATAAACTAACAAATGTAAACTTACAATTCCATGCCATTTGATATAAAAGATGCCAGCAAGGTCAAACATGGATTCTGATATTTTTGAGAAACCTTCGTTTGGACTGAAAACCTAGAATATAAAATGAAAGTAATGGTTTTATTGTGTGTAGAGAGGTGAGGGTGGTTTTTCTTTCAAACAACTTTTGAAAGTGAATCACATACAGTTTAAGAAAGAGAGAAAAAAATTAAACAAGGGGAGAGAGTAGCAAGGTTTTAGAGTTACAGTAAGAGGTAATATTTAAAGCTATCAACTCTTTCAACACACCACCAAAAAATGTGACGATCATTGTCCATTTTAGCATCTGTCATTCCATAGTAAAATGAGTTAAATGGTTCTCCATTATAGCATCATTTTACGCAACCTGAGCCAATGTCTTACCATCTGTGAAACCCAGCATTCTTAGATCAGATCTAATTACGTTATCTTCTGTCTACGTCTGCTTCGACTATTCTCCACCAAAGAGTCAATGAGGGAGTCACCTACAAGTCACTTTATCTACTAAGAATAGCAGCCACATATCTTTCAAATCACACCTTCTTGTTTACAAAAAAAAAAAAAAAATCAGACATCCTCCTACTCCCCCACTCACTCACAATGACACTGCCCAACTCATTCCTACCCACCACATACCTTGAAAGTCAACCCTGTTACCTCATTGCCATTATTGTTATTGCTGTCTCCAGCTCCACCTGATTACTCCCATCCTTTCTTCTAATGCAAGGGTAACCATGTACCTCCTCTACAACATGAAACCCGTTCTACTCTGACCCTTTTCTCTTCAACTTTACCCCTCTCTATTCCTCACCTCCAAGCATAAAGTTGCTTCTCTCATAGCCCATAGCCCTGCAAGCTGCACACCAACTTCACTAGTGTTCATTATCATCATCATCTTCGTTTAACGTCCACCTTCCCTGATTGCATGGGTTGAATGGTTTGGCAGGAGCTAGCTAAGCAGAAGACTGCACCAACTTCTGTATCTGTTTTGGCATGGTTTTTATGGTTGGATGCCCTTCGTAACACCAACCAGCCCATAGAGTGGATTGAGTGCCTTTTACATGGCACCGGCACAGGTGATGTCAGTTTTGGCATGGTTTTTATAGCTGGACGCCCTTCCAAACCCAGTACATCTGTAAAGTGGTTAGTGTTAGGGAGGGTATTCAACCACAGAAACCATGCCAAGGCAGACACCGGAGTGTGATGCAGTCCTTTGACCTATCAAACCTTGGTGATGGTGGCAACAGCAATGATAAATTGAATAATAGACTGCTTGATACACTGTTAAAAAAATGGAATGGTCACAGAGAGAATATTCCTGATCATTACACAATCAGAGTTGACCTAAAGGTAAATAACAATTTTCCAGCTTGAATTCATGCCATCATTTTGCTCCCCAAACACAACAATATATGCAAAGGAACCCAATTGATTTCTCTGTTGTCAACTAACCTTCGCTATTGCCTGCATCCATTTCGTCTGTTCTTCTAATTCATCCGTAGCAAACTGGTAAATTCTGTTGTTGTTTTGTGTTGTGCTAAGCTCAAAGGAATGTTTATATCTGAAGACAAAACAATAATCATTAAAGACAATTATTAAAGAATTTACATTTATTCAAATGTAAAAGTATTAGTTAATGCAAAAGATGGAACACTATGGCTGTTCATTCACACAAATATACAGACAATAGCAAAAAATTTTAGTAACATTGGTTTCAAATTTTGGCACAAAGCCAGCAAGTTTGGAGGAGGAGTTAAGTCGATTACATCAACCCCACAGCTCAACGGGTACTTATGTTATTGACCACCGAGAGGAGGAAAGGCAAAGTTGACCTCAGCGGAATTTGAGCTCTTATTTCCTTACTACCCACAAGGGGACAAACAAGGACACACAAAGGGATCAAGTCGATTACATTGACCCCAGTGCGTAACTGGTACTTAATTTATTGACCCTGAAAGGTTGAAAGGCAAAGTCGACCTCAGCAGAATTTGAACTCAGAACGTAATGGCAGATGAAATATCGCTAAGCATTTCGCCCACCGTGCTAACAGTTCTGCTAGCTTGCCACTTTAGCAATAATAATAATATAAAGCAGAATGGCAGATGGCCACATGCTCTCACAATACCATACAAGAATGTATATAAATATACATGACTGATGAATTATTAAGGATGTATTTTTTCCTCTGTTTAACTTTCATACACGTTGAGGCTAAGGCTTCTATTGGTCAGTCACGGTTGACCATGTATCGCCATCTAGAAACGTACTTTCAAAGCTGCAAAGATGAGTTTTTTTTTTTTTTTGGTTTTAAATTTGTCTTTTCTTTTTATGGATGATCAGTTTTGTCTTTTATCCCTCACAATAATCATCATTTAACATCCATTGTTCATGCTATCATGGATTGGATGGTGTGACTAGAGCTGACAACCTGGAGGGCAACCAGAGCTGGCAACAGTTGTCTTGACACTGTGATGGTTGTAAACAAGCATCACTATCATATGAGTGAGGTTGTTTGTTTCCAGTCTTCCATAGAAAACATATCTGGGCATGGGAAATATCAATTTGCTTGGGAAGAGGTGAAGGTTGACAACAGTAAGGTCATCTAGTCATAGAAAATCTGCTTCAACAAATTGTGTTTGATCCATGCAAGAATGGAAAAGTTAAAAGGTAATGAAGAAGACATAGTTTAGAATATATTTAAAAAACAAAACAAAAACCCAAATTGCATAAAAGAAAGATGCCAACAATATTTACTTTTCTGTATGTGTTGCCTGTATAACCAGCATCTGGGTGTTTTCAATGCTACCACGTGCAGCAGTATTCTAGAAAATGAAATTGAAACAAAGATTTATAATCATAGTTAAACATACACAGCCCAACTTTTTACTTTTAATATGAATACCTCATACATAGGGCCTATAAGAAGAGGTGGTTTCTACCACTGCATTGAAGTCTGCAATCTTGAAAGCTAAAGAAAAGCCTGTAGAGAACTCTCCTTCATATGCCAAAACACAAAAGCATCTCACAGTCCCTATGAATTCTGAGAAGAATCCTCCACTAACAAGGCCTGAAAACAGTCTTGCTCCACCTTACAAAATTTCTTTCCAAGATTCTGCTTATATATAAGATACAATAAAGCAAAACCTAACTTTTTAGGATCTAGTGCAGGAGCCTGTATGTTGTCATTCAACATGCCACAGATAGCAGTCAAACCTTCCTTAAATGGCATCCTATTACCTTCTGAGAAAAGAACAGATGGAACAATGTGGTTCTTGATGCATTGTTCCTAGAGAAAATGTGAGATGGTCACATTTTATCACAGAATTACACTATCAGGGTTACTATGATGTTAAAAAATAACAACATACCCATATTTTGATTTACATTGGCTTCTTATAGACATGATAGCAGAGATTTTTATTTAATAAAAACTAAAGGAGTAGTATGCTATGATATTTAGACAAATCTCAAAGGTATTAGAGACTTAACCGAAGAAAATGGCCCCATCTAAAAATTAAAATCAGTTCAAAGGTTCTTTTTCCTACAAACTTATAAGTTTTGCTCCCCTCATAAAGCATTTGTTTTTGTTAGCAGCACCAGTTGCAGTGAAATCGAGCAAACCAATAATTAGTTCTAATTTCTGATTTATGATTAAGCAGAAGAGAGAAATCTGCCCTTAGAGAAACTAGCAGTATCACATAATTTCCCCATGAGAGGAACCACTGCTTATAGTTTTGAGTTATACCAGCATAAGGTACCTAGTCACAGATAGATGTATTTGGCGTGGTTTAACACAAGTTTCAGCTAAAGCATACAAACATTGACCTTTCTTTCAATTAGTTATTTGCTACCATACTGATGCAGTCATTTATATTATCATATATGAATACAGATCCCTGAGAGCTATACTAGCAGAGCACAATCTCCTTGTACGGCCTCCCATGCTGGACAGGTCAAAAGATAGAGGCCAGGCTGATATGGTCTACCTGTTTCCAGAGGTAAAAATGAGTTACATATGGACAATGCTCCTAACTAGTACAAAGCAAAGTTACAGAAACATCTATAACAATTCAAAACCACTAAGAACAGGGAGATGACAGCCCAGAGATGAGAAAAGTGGAACAAAGCCACTGATGGCCTACTCTCCAGAGAGAGGAAAGAGCTTAAATCATTTACCTCTACAACATATAAAAAAGAAAATTCACCCATGTGTTAAGGCACAAAGTATATTTTGAAATATTCAAGTTCAATAGTAATCAGTAGATTAAATCCATGCTACATACCTTTTTGTCAGCGTAATAACTAAGTCGACCATGTTCTAGCAGACACCACCTCCGAAGAAAGTCTGGAATTAACATCAGTAAAAGCTTTTAATAATAAAAAGACTTACATTTGAAATAATGATCTCAATTAGTTTTTATATTTCATATCTAGTTATTTCAATCAAATTATTTTTTATATATAATACAATTGCGGAGAAATATTTTATTTTGAGCATTTTTAATTATATTAAAGAAAAATAATTTGCTTTTCCAGTATTTTACATTTGCAAATGGATAGTGATGCCAATGAAAGTAAAGAAGCCAGTATGCTTGCTGGATGGGTAATGTCAGTGGACATTATACAACAGAGTGTAAGTGATTTGAGAGGAAAACTGGATATACGAAGCATCAGATGTCGAGTGCAAGAGAGAAGGCTGCACTGGTACGGTTATGTGATACATATGACTGATCACTAATTGTGGAGAGAACATATGGAAGGAGTAGACTTCGGAAGATGTGGGATGAAGTGGTGAGAAAGGATCTTAAAATGTTGAGCCTCACAGAAGAAATGACAAGGGACCAAGACTTCTGGTAGTTTGCTGTGCTTGTGAAGACACATCAAGGTAAGTGAAACTGTGGTTGTCCTTGCATGTAGGCATGTCCCCCTGCATAACTCTTCAGCTGAGAGAGCTTAATCTTCTAGGCTCGTGGGTGCTGGTGCCATGTAAAAAGCACCCGTGGAAATTCCATGAAGAAGCACTTGTGTCAGTGGTGCATAGAAGCATCCAATACATTCTGTAAAGTGGTTGGCATTAGGAAGGACCTCTAGCCATAGAAACCATGCCAAAACAAACATGGGGCCTGGGGAGCTCTCCAGCTGGCCAGCTACTGTCAAACTGTCCAACACATACCAGCATAGAAAATGGATGTTAAACAATAATGATGATAACGTCTCTTTTTGTCTTCTTACAAATGTTTTGTTGTTTTAAAATGTATGAAGATATATGATTCTTCGTGTGCTAATACAGTGGATATCACTTATTGTGATTACTTTGGGATGATGACTATTCGAAAACAACGAGCTGATAATATAAAGCAAATAAAGAGTTTGGGATTTGCTAAATTTTATAACAATAGCCTGTTGGTAGCATTATCTGTTATAATTAACAGCTTCAAATGTAGACAGATGACAGACAATGATAATTAAAGAACATGGATGTGAGGGGAAAACTCACTCAAGATAGAAAACACTAGTGAAAGAGTTTTTACTTGATTGCATAACCTGCTAGATATAGCAACCAAATATCTTTAAAGTTACACACTTTATAAAATGAGAAGTGAACATTGAATAATGCGGTCCTGGTTGTGTTATGTCAAGGGAAAATACCTGAAAATCACATCTGGGTTAGGTGAATACACACATTTAAGACACTGTTTTACAGCCAAATACCCTTCCTGCTATTAACGGTCAGCTGTTTTCTCAAGTGAGAGTTTTAATTCTTTCTTTGCATCCCAAAGTGTAGAGCTCACAGATAATTTGTCGACAAGTAAATGACAACAGACAGAACCATCTGTAGGTCAGCAATTTTACATGCAATTTCAGAAGGTGAAGACACACACATAACAGACATGCACGCGCACACAAGTGTGTGTGTGTGTGTGTGTGTGTGTGTGTGTGTGTGTGTGTGTGTGTGTGTGTGTGTGCGTGTGTGTGTGAGTATGATAACAGGCTGTCCGCACAGTTGGTAGTTACCATATATCTTATTCATTCAGAAGACATTGGTCAACCAAGGGCTACAGTAAAAGACACTTACTCAAGGTGTCACTCAGTAGGGCTGAATCTCAAACCATGTGGTACCAAAGCAAATTTCTTAACCACATGTTTTCAGGTTCAATTCTACTTAATAGCAACTTGGGTGAATATATGCTACAAAAACTTATCCATTGTCCTTTTCACTTCCATGTTAGAAGCTGCAATGAATACGTACTAGACTTCCAAAAATTACATGTACAAGGGTCGATTTGAGTAAAAGACCATTTAAGACTGTGCTTCAACATAATTACCATAACGTGGAGGATCTCTGTTTAACAAATTCCTTTCAAGTTCAATCAGAATCAATTTTTACAATATAATTACTAAGATTGAATTAAGAAATCACAAATTTTGTCATTGATTAAATTTTTAGTATGATTTCATAAATGCCAAAGAAGCAAATATTATTTCAAAAATAAAACCAGTAATCTTCTTTACAAGAATTACAGGTAAACAAAAGCATTTTGAAACAACAATGTCAGTCAAAAGAAAAAGGTTAGTGAAGCAAAATCAGAATACTTCATGAACACGAACAACAAGATAATAATAATAATAATAATAATAATAATAATAATAATAATAATAAAAATAAAAATAACAATAATAATAATAATATTAATATATGCCCTGATGCAGTACCAGACATTGGCTCTCATGGCTTCTGATCTTAACTGATTGGAAGTGTTATCATGTACATCGTTTTGTCTTGATACAAAAGATGGGCTACAGCAAATATTCTGCTCAGTACCACAGATTTGCTTGTCAGTTGTTTGACCTTAACCAGTTGAGCATGTCCCTTAGTGGCTGACGATATGTGCATCTCTGATCACAAACAAAAGTAGTCGGGAAACATCATAGTCATGTGTTGAGAGGAATTCTTTACAGATTTAAATAATTCATCTCTGGAAACATAGGCGTTTTTTTTTTTCAACATCCTTAAACAAACCTTATTCAAAGACCTTTTGAACAGGGTGGGCTACTCAACCTGAAGAAAATTCTAACTAGGCCCCCACCTGCAAGGTCATGCGCTGTTTATTTTGACATGAGATCACCATGTTGCATACATATGGTTGTGATGCATGTGCACGGGTAGTTATGATGGGTATACTGGGCTTCATATATTTTACCCCAGTGTCACTTTGATTGCATGCACTGCTCTCTCACATAATAATAATAATAACTTCAGATTTTGTCACAAGGGCAGTAATTATGCAGGAGGGGGATGAGTCGATTTCATCAACCTCAGTGTTTAACTGGTACTTATTTTATCCACCCTGAAAGGATGGAAGGTAAAGTTGACCTCGGCGGAATTTGAATTCAGAATGTTAAGACAAAATGTTGCTAAGCATTTTGTATGACATGCTAACAATTCTGCCTGCTTACTATCTTCTTAATAATAATAATAATAATAATAATGATGATGATGATGACAATGATGATGATGATGATGAAATTGTAAGCTACTGTAATTAATAGCAGAAAAAACGACACTTATTAAATGATTATTAGTAGCATAAATAATTATTAAAATTTTTATTGCTTCATTTTGCCTTTGCATAGTTTTTTTTTTTTTTACTCTTCTCATTGTTAAATAAGCAGTGGATTGAATTAAAATTCTAATGGTAAATACACTGGCATAGAAGAGGTCACCACTGAATGCAATAAAACAGACAGAAAAAGCAACATATTCAGAAATCTACAGGAAGAGATGGTCATCTCATTAGCTTTACCTATTAAACGAGCATTAAATGAATATATCAAAGGTCATATAGGAATATGCACCATATAGTTAAACCAATAGAATGCTACAGGATGGTTTAGTTTGAAATAATTATGAACCAATTTAAAATTCAAATTCAATTTGGAAATTGTATGAAAAGTAGATTAAGGAGTAAGTGCAAATTTTTGTGATATTTTATGCTATATTATACAATACTGACAATATAGTACAATGTAATGTAATCACATTGAATATTGAACAAACAACTCATTCAGAGCTCTTTAAATGATAAAAAAAAATAACAACAATTAACCCATTAACCCATTTTTTACCATATTTCTATATTCCTACAATACTTGTTTAATTAACTTTGGAAATAAGGAAGAATTTAGTAAAAATTAATTCTATCATTATTAAGATGGTGTTTGAAATTAGCACAAAATTTTGATGAAGGATTTTTTTTTTTAAACAAAACATTTTATATCATAAAAAACGAGGGGGTTGTGCTATCTTAGGCAGGTTGGCATCATAAGGGTTGAACATATGATGCATTTAACCATTCTAATACCAACATACATAAATGACAAGCAACTTGTAATTTATTTTTTAACTTGTTTCATTTCTAACTGTATTTTCATTCCTTTTATTCAGATAGATAGATTTTTATAAAACTTTTACAATCACTTTAGTTAAATTTTTTTTTTTTTTTTCATTGAGCCCTAAAACTCATAAAGTTAGTTAATCAGTATCCATAGCATGTATCTGACCAAGATCACATTCTCTTTGAATAAGACATCAATCCATCACAGGGTCCAAAAACCAGCAATTTTTTAAGGAAGACAGTCACTTGATTGCATCAACCCTGGTACTGGACAAGCACTTTATTTTATCAACCCCAAAGGAATGAATGGCAAAGTTGACCTCAACAGGATTTGAATGAGAATGTAGAGAGCTGAAAGAAATGATGCTAAGCATTTTGTCTGACATGCTAATGATTCTACCACCTCACCACCTTATACATTCACTGCGTGATTTACCTATAATTGCTACTTGGAAAGGAATAGTGAACAAGAAACTTAAGGAACTGACTATAAACAAATCAGGATTTGCTAGATGAAGGTTAACATTAATAATGATATAATATATGTGTCTAACTATCAAACAGAATCAGTGAAATAGAATTTGATTATCTTATAATAATTAAGGATATCAATGGAAGGCTTTACATTTCTGAATGAAAATATTTCAAGAAAGATACTATTAATCTCTCTCCCTCACACACACAAGTCTAAAATAAAACTTATAGTATACCTATATAATATATAAAATAAAATATATGATATAGAAATTCCAACTAACAGACCACAATCTACACAATTTTATTCTCAAAGAGATGAGAAATTTTCCTAGATTCAGATAGAACATTGCACAGACATGAAATATAGAAAAAAAAAAAAAAGTTTTAGAATATCGAAGGAACAGAAAAATGAATGCAAAAAGAAAAAAAAAAGAATTTTCCTCCGAAAATAACAAGAGATCTGGGGTTTTTTTGTTAGTATTTACTCATCTAAATATATTCACTCATGCCAAAACATGCCTTGCTGCCTCTTTCAATGGTAAGAAAGAAGAAACGTCATATCATGCACATATATTCGGTAATGCATCAGATTATAGTTTAGTACCACTCTGAATAAATCACTAAGCTTCTTAGTCTTCAATATATATATATGTGTGTGTGTGTGTGTGTGTGTGTGTGTGTGTGTGTGTGTGTGTGTGTGTGTGTGTGCGTGTGTGATATTCTAAAATAAAATTTCTGAAAGTTTTATTCTAAGAATGTTACTTCCATAAAAGATCAAATCTATATTCGAGAAGTTAAAACTTTCTCTCTTCTTTCACTAGGATGACCCCCCACCCACCCACAAAAAAAAAGAATGGGTATATGAAATGCTATATGAAATGTAATAAGCTGTATTTCTGTTTTTTTTTTTTAATATTCTATATAAAAGACAGTCAAAGAAAAAATTTTGTATTGGGAAATTTGTATACCAAAGCCAAGTAGTATGGTTAAGAATTCTCAGTCACAGTTCAATCCAACTAAGCAATACCTTAAGCATGTATCTTCTATCACAGCTTCAACCTCAATCAGGGCTTCACTTCTTAAGGAGAACCCCCTCCCAAGACTCCTTCCACTGTCGTCTGCCTCTAGCCAGCTATGGCCATGTAGGCTACAGGTAGAGGGTGAGATCATCTCACCATCTTGTCTTTGGTCAGCCTCTTGATTTTGTACCTTGTTTTGGTATGTTTCATCAAACTGATTGTCCATCTGTTGTTCTTCAGTTGTGTGATGTGGCCAACCCATTTATATCTGTTCTCTTTGATAGTCTTTATGATGTCATTGACTCTCATGTGCTGTCAAATCCAGGCATTGGTTTTCTTGTCCCTAAGTGTGATGCTGAGCAGGATTTTATTGGGCTACAATGAGGGTGTTCAAGATAGTAGTTTCAAGAGCCCATGTTTCACTACTGTAAATCATCACTGGCAGGATGCACTTATTGAAGATCTTGCTTTTGATTTTCATAGAAGCCTTGGAACTTCTAATGAGGTTTTCCTTCTTCCCAAATGCTGCCCAAGCAAGCGCTATTTTTCTCTTGACTTCTGAGAGGAGATTTCCAGCATTTTCCAGCATTTTCTTCAGATAAATGTAGTCATCTACCTCTTCAATGGGCTTGCTGTTTATATTGACAGATACTGGTGTAGTATGCCTGTTCAACATGACCTTGGTCTTTCCAAGGTTCATGCTGAGGCCAACATGTTGGATTGCAGTGTAGATATTGGTGAGCATTTCCCTCAGTTCCTTGGGTGTATGTGCTGTAAAGATGATATCATCTGCAACATCCAGGTGGCATAGCTGTTCTCCATCAATGTTGATGCCTTTCTTGTTCAATTGGATTCTGTTGATGACAGCATCTTGCAAGCATGGTACAAACAACTTTGGTGAGATGTTGTTGCCTTGCCTTGCCCCTCTCTCCAATTTGATCTTATCACTGTCTTAGTGACGCCTAAGAGTTGATGTTGCACTACTTTGAAGATCTTTCAGTACTGCAATGTGAGCAGGGTCTACACCATGGTCCTTCAGTGTTGTAAGGAGCAGTATGAATTCTTATAGTTAACAAAGGTAAAGCAATATGTCATACTTTGAATGTTACCTAGCACTAGCGGGAAACACTGATAGTAAAATGAACACAACCAAAGTCATAAGAAGAAATACTTTTGAGTGAATTGCAGAGAGTCAACTAATAAATGGTGTTGGTTACATTGTGTTAGAAACTATATACAAAATAATATAGCTATAAGTGTACTGAGAGTTACAACTGATTATAATGATATGGCTCTTGGCCTGCTTAACTTTCAGTGTCTCAGTCCATCTTGATATATAAATGTACAATGAGAAAGTACAACTTATTAGCTTAGTTCCTGGACAAGTGTATAAAACTGAAGTGCTGAGCATAAATCTTGTTATTAACCAACAGTAAGAATAGTTAATAAATGAAGACCAAAAAATATTTATAAATAATTTGATCTAAAATTATAAACAAAAGACGTGTATGCTGGTGCTTGTGGAATGAAATAAGAGACTAGTGTTTCAAGAAGAAAAGAATCACCTAAAACATTTCCAATCTAATTCTTGCCAATGGAAACCATCACTCACCTACCAAGACTAATTCTTATATAAGTGAACTAGAGAACCGCTGCATGGTGACTCAACCTGTAAGAAATAGCAGCTAAATTACCACCTCAAATTACAATTTACTATTTTTAAAAATGTGAGAGAATACATTAGATAACATAGTCCTAGATACACAAAGTCCAAGAAAAAAAAAGAAAAAACCTGGACTACATTTTAGTACAGGTCTGCTTGATCTGAGATGACCTGAGATGACAACTACTCTTCAACATTGATTGGGTCTTTCTTGTGTTTTTAAATTAATTCTCATTGTTTTTCTAAATATCCAGAGTGATATCAAACATAGTGTGAAGTGGTTGGTGAATAAAGGGAGACATATTACAAGCAGAAAAGGCTAGGTTGTAAAAGGTCAGACAGAGGGATGTTCAAAGACAGCCATAAAAAAAAAATTAAAGAATTAGGAAATGCAGGATTTTATTTTCTTGAAATTTTTATGACAGCCAAAATTATTCAGAAGGTATTTATTTATCTACAGTTTTTTTCCTACTCATTTAGAAGAATAATTTGGTAAGTAAAATATAGCAATATCAGCTGGATGAAGGCCTTACCACGGGATTTGATCAATACAGATGCACGTTTTTCTGGAGAAAACCAATTAAAAAAAAAATGGCAAGGACCAAATTGGATAAGGAGAACACACAAAAAATTAAAAAAAAGATTATAACAAAAATTAATTAAACATTGCAAGATAATTTAAGATGCAACATACAAACAGGTGTGTATAAAATTAATGGTGAAATTGTTAATATTATTTAAATCATAATATTGGGTTTAGCTGGATAAAGGAATTTTAGAAATAAATAATGCTATTGCAGAAAACATGCTTGGATGGAATATCAAAAATTAAATATCACAATACCATATAAGGGCAATTAAGGAATATAAAATAATCAGGTATAATCGGTGGTGCATTTGCCATGCACTAGTGTCTAACAAAATGTATCTGTGTGCACTGCAGGTATATTTTTAAATACAGGCATGGAATAGATGTGTGGGTAAGAAATTCATTTCCTACTCATGTGGCTTCAGGTTTGCTTCAGGCCAACCAAAGTTCTGTGTGGATTTGGTAGTCAGGAACTAAATAAGCCCATCACATATGTATGTATGTATGGATGGAGGGATGGATGTGTGTGTGCAGATGCTAAATCTACATTAAACCTTGAGTGTCTTGAAAAATGTGTTATTCATAATTTTGTAAAACACAAGTAGGATTCATAAAGGATTTTCTATATTTTTTAAAATAATTTTTTAAACTTTAAAACAATTTTTAAAATTTCCCAAGTGAAATGAAAGTAATTTTTATGTTTAATCTCCAATGCGTTACAAAGTCAAAAAGATATACAGAACCACTGATTTAGTGTGTGTTCCAACAATAGTTTCCAATACTGTTCTATAGATTTCATATCTCCTTATGATATTCATAAACACAGCATATTTAAATCAACTACAGAGCTTCTATACTGTCATTTAATATGTTCCATACAGCAACCCAATCTCTTTATTGTCTTTGTTCCTATTTTGAAACTGCTGCTCTTCATTTTCAACAATGTTTTATTGAGTCCTCCCCACATGTTTTTTATATGGCAAACATACATTTAAAAATGGCATATCTTAAAATGAGTTAATGTATGATCCCACAACATATTGCTGTAGTAACTTCAACTGTATCCTTTCCCACAGATGAGACAGCCATAGTAGGAGACCCTGATTAAACACATAGATCTTTTGATTCTCCCCCCAACTTAATGAAGCTTATGTTGTCAAAACTACTTAACAGTGACAAGATTATGGTAATCTATCATTTAAATATTTAGCATTTATAATTATAAAACAATGTTAACTTCTACCTTATTATAATGTTTACAACAGCCTGTTTCATTTACCTTAATATAACTGCCAGGGCAACATTTTTTTCCATAACGTAAATTATTTACACATTTTATCATTTGCTGATTTTAAACAGAAGATTTAACACAAAACCTTTTTATACTCCTATAACCCTATTGATTTGTTTGGGCATCAATCAAACTTCAGGAAGGATAGGTGATCTTTTTTTCAAGGGAACGGTATGTGAAGCCATGCAAACTGCAGCCATAGGAGAGATGAGTATTGTTCAACCACTGGTCACAATGTGCTTCCAATTCTGTTTTGATTGAGATACTCTTTTCCATCTTGATCCAAATTACCAATGGGAATACAAATACAGTTTATAAATCATCAAACAACTTTGTGGCAGCAAGATCTGCCAGTTTTCTCCCAACAGAGACAAAGATGGCACTATAATAACAAATAAACAAAATCAAGTAGAAGGACAAGTCCAACACTTCTAGGAAGTGATAAACTATCTTCAGCCAAACAAGCTCGCTAACTCTCGACCAACAGTAGATGTGCTTAGCATCAACATTAGTCTATCTATTGGGTCATCTCTTAAATAATGCGTTTTTTTTTCAATTGCATGAACTAAAAGTCAGAGGGGGACAGGATAAACTACCTGCATCAACTTACTATAAAAGCAGGTAGTAATTTTACCTTGTCCTTGTTCTTAGTGCAAGTTTGTGTTGGTCTTATTATGACCTTATCAGCAAAGCGTATACTTTACTGTACTTGCTAAAGAACCAATGAATGAATCATTATGCAAATGTAGAAGATTGTACACTGGGTGGTATAGGAAAATAGAATTGTTTTATCTTTTACTTGCTTCAGTCATTGGACTGTGGCTATACTGGAGCACCACCTTGAAGGGTTTAGTCAAGCAAATCAATGCCTGTTTATACTTTTTTAAGCCTGGTAGATATTCTATCAGTTGCTTTTAATGAACTTCTAGGTTACTGGGACGTAAACAAACCAGTACTGGCTGTCAAGCAGGGGAGGGGAAAACACAATCACAGTCATACACATACACACACGATGGGCTTCTTTGAGTTTCTGTCTACCTAGTCCACTCACAAGACTTTGGTCAGCCTGGGGCTATAAAAGAAGACACTTGTCCAAGGTGCCACACAGTGGGACTGAACCCAAGACCACATGGTTGGGAAGCAAGTTCTTTAACCACACGGCCACATCCACACCTGTATAGAAAATATTTCGTTCAAAGATCTGGTGTACATAATACAGTTCTTCAAGAATAGATTCACATCATCTTTTGTCATTTATTTCAAAATAAAATTACAGTGAACAAACAATAAAATTCA
>NC_142932.1:105132462-105177462 GCF_046866305.1 Octopus bimaculoides | reverse complement strand
TATACGATGGGCTTCTTTCAGTTTCGGTCTACCAAATCCACTCACAAGGCTTTGGTCGGCCCGAGATTATAGTAGAAGACACTTGCCCAAGGTGCCACGCAGTGAGACTGAACCCAGAACCATGTGGTTCGTAAGCAAGCTACTTACCACACAGCCACTCCTACGCCTGATTAATTCAAAACAATGTGAATAAATATGCATTACATTTGACAAAGTAACCTGAATACTAAACAGTTAAATGACTAACATAAAATGTTACATTTTACTATTGACCATACATATTTGGTTTCAAATTTTGGCACAAGGCTGGCCAACTTTGTGGGGAGTTGGGTAAGCCAATTACATCAACCCCAGTATTCAACTGGTACTTATTTTATCAACGCAAGAAGGAAGACAGGCAAAGTCAACCACTGCAGAATTTGAATTCAGAACATAAAGGCAGATGACATGCTGCTAAGCCCAGGGTACTATCAATTCTTCCAACGGCATTCTGTCTGTCATTATGTTTTGAGTTCAAATCCCACCAAGGCTGATTCTGCCTTTCATCCTTTCATGATAAATAAAATAAGGGGTTAACATAACTGATTTACCCCCAATTGCTGGCCTTGTGCCAAAATTTGAAACCAATATATAATTTTTTTTCTAAGAATTGGAAATATTTATCTTGCATCTTTTACATGTTTCAGCTACTGGACTGCAGCCATGCTGGGGCACTGCCTCGCAGGAATTGGTAAAACAAATCAACCCTGGTTCTCAAGCAGTGATGAAGACAAACACGTGTGTGTGTGTGTGTGTGTGTGTGTGTGTGCGTGCGTGTGCGTGTGTGTGTGTGTGTGTGTGTGTGTGCGTGCGTGCGCGTGTGCGTGTGTGTGTGTTCATACACCAGGCTCCCACAGTTTCCGTTTGTCAAATTGACTCAAAAGGCACTGGTCGGCCAGGGAAATAATAGAGGGCACTTGCTGAAGATGCCACAAGGTGGGACTGAACCTGAAACTACAAGGTCACAAAATGAGCTTCCGAACAACACAGCCATGCCTGTACACATTTATTGCATGGAAAGTAGACATTAAATGATGATGATATGACATAATATATGTATATATATATACTTTATTTAAAAGCAGCAGAAAAACTGTCCGATGAACGGGAACGTGAAACTCTGAGTAACAGCTTTTGTTATATTTCTGCTGCTTTTAAATAAAGCATATTACTCTACCTCTGGTATTTGAGTACTCTTTTTTCCACCTTGTTTCACATTTATGTGCTTACACCGGTATATATATATATATATATATATATATATAATTGATGAGGGAAATGAAAAATGGATTTGGTATGAATTTTTATTGAACACGACAATCATTTTGACTCGTCTTGCAGCTGTCTCTTATGGGTATTGCGCATCTAGTTGTGTTGCATCAATCAATGCAGTCTGTATTACCTCAGGTGTTTGGTGTAAAAAGATATCCTGTTACATATACTGAATTCCACTTGGCATGTTGTATTCGCTTGTAGTATGTGAGTACACTGACATAGATCCAGTGAAAACTATACCTGACATCAGGTAGCCTAAAGAGTGAATATGCTTTGACTGATATACTACTAGACATATACCCGAGTCCAAATAATTACTGTGTATATGTATATATGTGTATATATATATATATATATATATATATATATATATATATATATATATATATATATATATATTATATCTCAAATTAAAATAATGAATGATTCAAATTATACTAAAAGAAGGTCAAAGGCAAGACATATTTTGTTTCTTTATTTCATATGCAAATTTGGCAATATAAATACCCACCCCACTGACAATTTCTTTGAAGCCTATTGGGATATGCTCACTTGGAAACCTAACTATGCAGCCTATTGAAGACAGCCACATTCTCAAATATCCTCAATATAAAAATCCTTCTTGCCTACCTACAGCGCAAAAGCAACTATCAGGCAGAGTGGTCAATAGCCGTCAAAAGAAGTATTGTCAAACAAGTTTTTCATCATCAAATTGGTGTATAATCTTTTTATATATTCAACTCCTCTAAAGAAACATTATCTTTCCAGTAATATAAAAAATTCAATTACAGTATTTTTTGGTATACAAACTGAATTTTTCAAACCAGAATTTACAGCCCAAAACATAGTTTGTAGGTCAAGATAACTTTGGAGAGCCAAACATTCCATGTGAAATGCATCAGGATCTGAAAAAGAGGTGATGTTGTTTCCATGTTTACACTACATATTTTATACTATATACCAGTTATATGCCAGAAAATACAGTACTCTTTACTCTTTTACTACACAAAGTAGTAGTAGTAATAGTAGTGGTAGTAGTCGTTGTTGTTGTTGTTATGGTGGTGGTGGTGGTGGTGGTGGTGGCAGCAGCAGTGTTGTTTCAGAAATTCTGTCTTATATGAAATTTAACAGTGTCTATTACTGTTGAATAGTTTCTTTAGTTATCTTTCTCTATAAACCTAATTAGTTTCAATGAGCAATCATAAATAAAGAACATACATATATATATATTTAAAAGTGTTTACCTCATCGCCTGATTCCTGTTGTGAACTCATCTTTCCTGAAAAAAGTTTGAAAAAAAAAAAAAAAGATTTTAAAAAAAATTAGAATTTGAAACAAATAAAAACACTGACGATGAAACTTAGTTTATTACTTGTCCCAAATTAACTACTAAATATGTTTGTTTTGCAATTTTAACTGCTGCTTTACTCTCAATAAATATTTCGCTTTAAAAATATTTCTGAAGAATGAAATTATTTTAAAGACAAATTATGCAAATTTCACAAAACTTCACACAAAATACCAAGGCTAAATTAAGTGATAGGATTATGCATCATTACCATCATGTTCTTGTGACTGGTGCAGCTTGAAAACATGCTAAATCTTGATGCTTTGGCACTCACCAACTGCCTCTGATCTTTGTCACATTGGGTGATGTATGTGCATGTACACATACTCTACGCATTTGTAGCAAGTGCTATTTTGATACTGTTATCAAACTTGATTATGTTATGATGGATATATCTGAATATATCTTTATCTCTAACTTAACAAGGATGTGTTATTAGAACATTGAATACGGCATTATTAGCCTCGAGAGACCTTCTCATACAGGAACTTGGTGCATAAAAGCACACACACAAATCATAGCCGACAGGAAGCATCTGTTATGGGGGAGCTGTAATTCATATCACATGATTTTAGTCTATTGGACCTCATCAGTGGGAGGTGTCAATGATCGTATTCCAGGAAAACAGCAGAAAGATTGGGTATTTTGCCCTTATATGATGGAAAAAGTTGTCTGCTGACAACATTTTCCATCATGTATGGGTAAAATATCCAATCTTTCTGCTGTTTTCATGGCTATACTGCGTTCGAAATATTACTATCTTGTCTGTATTATATATATATATATGTATATATATATATATATTTGAGCGAGGTCGTTGCCAGTGCTGCTGGACTGACTCCTGTGTAGGTGGCACGTAAAAAACACCATTTGAGCGTGGCCGTTGCCAGTACCGCCGGACTGGCCCTCGTGCCGGTGGCACGTAAAAGTACCCACTACACTCTCAGAGTGGTTGGCGTTAGGAGAGGCATCCAGCTGTAGAAACTCTGCCAGATCAGATTGGAGCCTGGTGCAGCCATTCGGTTCACCAGTCCTCAGTCAAATCGTCCAACCCATGCTAGCATGGAAGACGGACGTTTACTGATGATGATGATGATGATGATGATGATGATCCCATCAGATATTTGCTCAAAAGCCAAGTATGGAGCCAATGAACCACTATATATGCATATACACACAAATATTTCATTTGTAAATAACTTACTTTCACACTGGTTCTGAAGAAGAAATTCCTGCAAACAGAAAAAAAATGAACATTCAGAAATGGAATCAAAGTTAACTTGATTCAATATACAACAGGTTAAATGGAAACAAACATAGTTAAGTGTTGATCAGCCAAAATTGTTTATAAAAAGAATTAAATTATAACAAAATATAGAAAGAAACAATCATCTCTAATAGTTTAGTGGAATATATTTTATGCTATCAAGAAAGAGAGAGAGGAGAAATGACAAGTGAAAAAGATGTGCTTAGCTGATTAAGACCTCATCAAGTAATCTCAAATCAAGAGATATTCCAGCCATGACAATCCAGGACGGTGACAAGTACAATGAGAGATTAAACTGCAGTTTCTAGCATATCAAATGACCTCACAGCAGTTTTGTTGTTTGTAGCTATACATGCATTTGTGGGTGTATGCATCTCTGTGTGCATGTATGTATGCTTGTGTATGCAGATAAGTGTGCATAAACATGTAAATATGTGTGAACGTATGCATATACATAGGTACGTGTATGTATGCGCATATAGTGCATATATGTGTGTGTATGAGTTTGCAGGTAGGTGTGCATGTATATATCAAAATGTATACGTGTGATGGGTAGAGAGGGCTATTACGTGTGTGTGAAGACACTTGTATAATTTTGTCTGCATTGTTTGTTTATAGACACAGGTATGCCTCCTTGTATTTATATCTCAGTGTGTGTGTGTGTGTGTGTGTGTGTGTGTGTGTGTGTTAGAGTGAATACCTGAATAATGTTTCCCTCCTCTTCTTTCTCAACAGTTTTCATATCTATTGATATTCTTATTTTCTTCTGAATCTGACCATGCGCACCTCTTCTACTAAACCTCATCCCATCCTTCTCTTTTCTCTCTCTTTCCCTCCCACCTTCCCTCTAATCCCAGTTTACATTTCCTTTGGCACCACTTAACTTTTCTTAAGAATGCTCATTCTCAAGGAATAATAATTATTCCATTGTCTAAACCATTTCACTGTTAAAATGTATTCCACGATGAAGATGGTAAAATTATTTCACCAACACAACATCACTAGTTTACTCAAATTCAGCTGTTTAACTATACTATCACTAATATTTAAGAGTGTTTCTGGAAGGTCAATGACCTTATTCATGTTTACTGCAACATTCATAAACAACATTATTAACTCCAAAAAACAAATACTGACTTGTCTATGAATTACATGATCGTAATAATAATAATAATAATAGGGGAATGTCATGGCCAATGGGGGAGCGTCATGGTAATAGGGGAGCGTCATGGCCATGTGTTGAAAGGAATTTTGGAGGGTTTGGATAATTCACCTTTGGAAACATGGGTGTTTTGTTCAACATCTTTAAACAACTCTTATTTAGGGACCTTTTGAGTGAGATGGGCTACTCGACCTGAAGAAAATTCTAACTGGGTCCCACCTGCAAAGTCATGCGCTATTTATCTTCATATGCGATCATCATGTTGTGCACATATGGTTGTGATGCATGTGCCTGGTGTACCCTTCTCAGACAGGTAGTCATGATGCATATATTGGGCTTCGTATATTTGTACCCCAGTGTCACTTCGATGGCATACACTGCTCTTTCACACAATAATAATAATAATTCTGTTCTGCACATTGGTTCCCACGTAATAAAGCTCACACGTTAGCATTGAAGGAGAATTTCTGTACTTCATTCCATAGGTGTGAAGACTTAATGCATGCTTTCATTTCATCAGATCTTGTTCCTCTCAGAATGACTGGTAATGTCTGTCTGAAGTCTCCTGACAAAACTAATGTAACTCCTCCCATAGATTTATTGTTGCCGCTTATGTCCTTAATTATAATATTGCTACCAAAGGAGGTCATTTGGAAAGCAGAATTATAATCTCTAATGTTTTTCAAGAAATGCATGCTCCTTGGTGTGTTTCCCAAAAGCAATGCCTTCAAAGTATCTGTGGGTTTACCAAACGTCAGTAAAATAACCGTCCCTGCATCACAGCACATACTCGTGTTTTCTCTTTCTCATTTCTTTCTTTTAAGAAAACTGCACTCTTTTGACATTACTCCAATATCAATCAATTTCTCTGTAGAATAATCATGTTTTGGGTCATAGTTGAAAGCTGATCTTTTCCAAGTCTCCTTAAAAGGTGCAACTCCTTTGTCAAACATATTCAGACTATCTTGATCAAAATGCTTACGTCTTTCCTCTGAAGATTGGCGAAGTCTTGCAAGCAACTGTTTGCTCCTGGTTTTTTTCTTTGTCTCATCCCTCACTGACCTATTGTCTCATAGGCAACTCTGGCAGTTTTTCTTTGTCTTGTATCCTTTAATTGTCTTTCTCTTTCCTGCAGATTGCATTTTGTTGACGTAATTGTTCTAACCATTTTCCCCTTGTCTCTTGTGACTCATTGGCCCTGTGCGCAACAGCTTGCCTTTGGTCATTTTCATGTGTTTGCTGTCATTGTATGTCTCTGCATAATGTAGTGGGTGCTTTTTACGTGCCATTGACATGACACTGGCTTCGGCCACGACTATGATCTCACTTGGCTTGACAGGTCTACATAAGCACGGTATATCACCAACATTATTATTATTATTATTATTATTATTATTATTAAGGCAGTGAGCTTGCAGAATTGTTAACATGCCAGGCAAAATGCTTAGTGGCATTTCATCTGTCTCTATGTTATGAGTTCAAATTCCACTGAGGTCATATTTGCCTTTCATCATTTCTGGGTTGATAAGATGAGTACCAGCTGAGCACTGAGGTTGATATAATTGACCTACCCACTCCCCACCACCGTCGCCCCTGAACTTGCTGGCCTTGTACCAAAATTTGAAACCAATATCGAGGGAAGATTTTAATTTACATCACTTTAAAATACATAGATTGTATCAAGAGGATCAGGGGTAGTATCAGGTGGGTTGGTATCAAAGGGCTTAATTGCAAACTCAGAAATACTTACTATTTGTAGTCTCTGTCCAGAAGATTTAGCAAGTTGGTAAGCTGGAATAATGCAGAGAAGTTGTGTAAATCAGAGTTGAAAAATATATTCATTCCATTATAGAAACACTCAAGATATCAACATATTCTGTTTATAAAACATGCAAGGAAACATTAAAAGCAAATTCTATGACTGAAGACAAAAAGTAAAGAGAAAAAGGGGTAACATATGTGAGAGTGGGGGGAGCTTATCTTTAGAAAGCGTATAACAGCAATTTTGATTATAGTTGGAATATTAATCAGTTCAAACATAATCGATGACTAAATGGGTGATAAAATATGCAACAATTGTAACGAACCAAAAAATATAATTACAATCTGTACTTGTGAGGACAAAAAACATTAGTATAATGTTCAATTCTGGTCAAGAATGGTAAGGGAGATGACTCTATAATTTAAATAAATTAAAAATTATACGTGTATGCAATGATGAATAAGCCTGATCTTTGGTATTCAGTAATAAGTCTGGGCATGTTTCTCTGTTTTATTAGACAAGCTCAGTAAGGTGATGTCTTTACTAGTACTTTTTAACCAGTCATGAGCAAACTATGGCCCATGGTATGTCTAATGGTATGTCTAATGAATGGTATGTCTAATGAAAAATAACTTTGAATTCTTTTGTAGTGTGGACAAACTGATGATAAGCCATATCTCATGCAGCTTACCTTTTGATAAAGGTTGCCCATGCCTGTTTTAGACTTTAAGATGATCAAGATATAGAGTCTATGTGTGTAAACACTGAGATATGTTACACCTTATATGACTGAGAGGACAAATTCGCCTCCCCCCCCACCTCTCTCTCTCTTCATGTCATGCCAACACCACAGATGTTGGATCTGGTCAGCTTTAACATAAAACAAGTAGAATGTTCATTATGGATATGGCTGGATTAAATGCTAAAGGATTAAAGCAAGAAACACACACACACATGCGCACAAAAACTAATTGTATTACCTGTCATGTTAGGGTTGTTAGGTGAATAATAATTTATCTGAAAAAAAAAAAGAAAAAATTCAATAATATATTCATGTACAAAAAAATAAAATCAAGTTTTAAAAACTAGCAGATATCTGTCAACATGACTAGAACTGAAGAGATAAACTGTCAAGTCAGAATTGTTCAGAGATGCAATCATTCCTTGAAGAGACAGGAGAAGCTATCACTAATATTGACCAAAAATGTTGTTGTTTCTAGAAATGGCGAGATGCTGTTGTTTCTAGAACTGGTCAAAGATGACGTGTCCAGAATTAACCATACATGCAGTCATCTGTAAAGCTAACCTGAGATATTATAGCCTAAAGTACCACCCAGAGATCTGTCATTTCTAAAATCAGTCAGAGACTGACATCTCTAGGAACAATTATGATCAGCCAAATCTAGAAGCAGTCAAAAACTCCATCATGTGTAGAACCAGCCAGAGATGCTATGACTTCTAGAACTATCCAAAAGAACATAGCCCTAGCTCTAGAATATTACCACATTACAGACATTTCAAGGACTATGTAGACTAACAAAGAACTTTAGAAACTGCATATACAAACAATAAATATTTAAATGAAGTTAAAAGTTTTTGCATGTTTCTAAAAGGCTAACATGTGGCATACATGATGAAATCAAAGTCTCAGATCTAAATACTTGCCTGACAAGTACACCTCCTAAATACTGGAAGTAGTTTTCCTAGAAATATTTGTGCAGTGGACAAACATTTCTAGAACTAATATCAGAGCTTCAGATTTCTCTTCACATTTCAAAATGCACTGACATTTCAATTAGTTTACTTGCACTAATTACTGCAAAGTGTATAGTTTCGAAAGCATAAGTGTATGTTTATAAACTACTAACAAACTCTATCTTGCAACAACGGTCAAACACAGGACAGTTTCTACTTACATCTGCTCCTGAATACAGAATTCTCATTGTCTTCAGTATATCATCGTCCTGTGCAGCTTTTAGGAGGGCCTATAATAGATGAAATGAGATTTCAAATAAATGTATACACACATACATAATAATCATTTATTCATCATTATTATCATATCATCCTATAATAGTTCTGTTATTGGAGACATGAGTGTTATAATACACACATGTGCACATGACAGACTTTCAGTTTCCAATTGCAATGCTTCGGTCAGCCCAAGGCCATAGTACAAGATACTTGCCCAAGGTACCAAAGTCGGTTTTTATTGCATCTATGGAAATCAGACAAGCTTGTGATAGTTGCTGCTGTTAAATTCCAGATCAATCCTAATGAAGCAGTCTTCAAAATGGCAAGCAACACACCCATTGTTTGTTTTGTTTAGTTATATATATATATATTTTTTTTTAAGTACCCATGCCAGTGACACGTAACAACATCCGTGCTGGTGACACATCACAGCACCCGTGCCGGTGACATGTAACAGCACTTGAGCCGGTGACACGTAACAGCATCCGTGCTGGTGACACATCACAGCATCCGTGCCGGTGACACATCACAGCACCCATGCCGGTGACACATCACAGCACCCATGCCGGTGACACATCACAGCACCCGTGCCGGTGACATGTAACAGCACCCGTGCCGGTGACACATCACAGCACCCGTACCAGTGACACATCACAGCACCTGAGCTGGTGACATGTAACTGCACCTGAGCCAGTGACACCTAACAGCATCCATGCCAGTGACATGTAATAGCACCTGTACTGATGATACACAAAAGCACCCACTACACTATTGGAGTGGTTGGCATTAGGAAGGACATGAAGCTGTAAAAACCAAGCCAAAATCACACTGGCACCTGGTACAGCTTTCTAACTTACCATTTCCAGCTAAACCGTATAACCCATGCCAGCAATTCAGTTAATAAATATAAGACAAAAAACAAATAAACAATTGCACTTACCTCATTTAGCTCTTCATGGTTTTTATAACAATGATAATAGTTGACAAAAGCTTTGTTCTTGTACTTGTTTTCAATAAACAGCTTACGTTCTGCTTCATTCGTGTCCCAGTCAATGACAAAGTCTGGATTTTTATTAAATTCCCAAAAGTTATTTGCATTCTCGTTGCCAATTCTAAGAAGTAACTGCAAAGTTTCAAAAAGAAAATGAAATTAAAATTACGATGATATATTTTGTATCTTCTGATTATTTTTCAGCTCTTACCAGTCAAAGCATAGCATATCTTTTATCTTTCACTTGTTTCAGTCATAAGACTGTGGCCATACTGGGGCACTGGTATGAAGAATTTTTAGTCAAATGAATCAACCCTAGTACTTACTTTTTTAAAGCCAGGAACTTATTTTATCAGTCTCTTTTGCCAGACCACTAAGTTATGGAGTGGAGAAGTTAACACATTAACACCAGCAATCAAGCAGTGGTGGGGGACAAACTCAGGCAAAAAGACACACACAAAAAAAAAAAAAATATATATATATATATATATATATATATATATATATATATATATATATGATGGGCTTGTTTTATTTACCATCTACCAAATCCTCTCACAAGGATTTGGTCAGCCCAAACCTATAGTAGTAAAGAATTGCCTAAGGGGCACATAGAATCATGTGGTTCAGAAGCAAATTTCTTACCACACAACCATGCCTGCACACAGGTAGATGCATAAAATCTCTAAGCACGAAGTTCACAGTCTGAAAATTTATGATTTTGATAACTCTTTTACTGTAGAAATCAGATATATCCATTCAAAATTTTATTATCCATGAAATTAGAAAGTAGTTTTATATACCATTCCATCTTTTGTAGAATATTATCATACCAGTGGCACGTAAAAACACCCATTATACTCTCAGAGTGGTTGGTGTTAGGAAGGGCATCCAGCCGTTGAAACCATACCTAATCAGATGGGAGTCTGGTGCAGACCCTCAGCTTATCAGTCCTGGTCAAACCATTCAACCCATGTCTTCATGGACAACGGACATTAAATGATGATGATGATGATGATGATGATGATGATGATCTATCAACCTCACTGAGGCAACATGACTTGCAGGAAATGCCATGTTTTTTATTTTGTTTTTGTAGATATTTTAGCATTACTGGAATAACCCGCAATGTTAAATACCAGACTCACAGTTAAAGGATTAATAACAGACATTTAGACATGTAGGAAAGAACTTAAAATAAATTTATTCTATTATTGAAACTCAACATTTAAAAGAAGGTTTTAGTTAAAACAGTTAAATAAGGTTTACCAACCAAAATCTTGTATTGGTATTGATATCGCAGTAATGATATCTTACTAAAGATTAACCATAGGAACTTCAATATGATGGGTTTCATAAGTATTATTTTCATGCAACTAAAGGTAGAGTAGAGTTAAGCAGGTCAACAACAAAAAGGTTAATTTTTTAACGAACACTAAATTCTTAATAGGCATTGGATATTCAAAATTTCTTTTTAATTTTAAAAACTTTGTAATAAGTAAGCAAAAAAATTTTTTAAACGTAAATTCTATGCATCATATTACTTATAGTTCCTTAATTTCAAATTGCTAATCCCGCCAAATATTATGAAGAAATGATTATCTCCCTTGTAATACCCGAGACCACTAAGCGATTTTAAAATATAATTTTTGCCTAATTAAAAGTTGTTTTCTGTTGAATGGTAGAAATAAACCATAAAAAAATTATCATTTTTAACCTCTAAAATAGCTAATTATTTGATTATCAAATGAAATAATTAAATTGATCAAATCCCTTTTATAAAACTGAAGGACAATGATTTTAAAATTTAGATACAGGGCAATTGACCATGAATATACACTGTTACAATCATAGTTTTTACTCCCAAGCAAGACAACGTTATTTCCCTTTGGGCACCTGATTATAGAGAGAGGGGGAAGGGAGAGAGAGACTGAGAGAGAGAGAGAAACTGAGAGAGAGAGAGACTGAGACAGAGAGAGAGAGACTGAGAGAGAGAGAGAGAGAGATTGAGAGAGAAAGAGAGAGACAGAGAGACAGAGAGACTGAGAGAGAGAGAGAAACTGAGAGAGAGAGAGAAACTGAGAGAGAGAGAGAAACTGAGAGAGAGAGACTGAGAGAGAGAGAGAGAGAGAGAGACTGAGAGAGAGAGAGAGACAGAGAGAGAGAGACTGAGAGAGAGAGAGACTGAGAGAGAAAGAGAGAGACTGAGAGAGAGAGAGAGACTGAGAGAGAGAGAGAGAGACTGAGAGAGAGAGAGACTGAGAGAGAGAGACTGAGAGAGAGAGAGAGAGAGACAGAGAGAGAGAGAGAGACTGAGAGAGAAAGAGAGACTGAGAGAGAGAGAGAGAGACTGAGAGAGAGAGAGAGACTGAGAGAGAGAGAGAGAGACTGAGAGAGAGAGAGAGAGAAAGAGACACACACACACACACACTGAGAGAGAGAATGTATGTGTGTACAGACACGTATACATGCATACAAGAAGCAAGTTTATAATTATCAAACATGAAGAACTCTTAAGCAAATTCTATTAATGAATACAAATACAACTTACTTCTATTAGTGATGTAGTCCATACTTTAACATCCAAAGTCATTGACTTCACTATATTAAAATCTCGATGAATTCCTGAAGAAAATAACACAAAAGAAGATATAAAATATTCTCAAACCAACTTGAAACTCAAAGGAGCAGTAACACAAAAAAGAGAAAGGAAAACAAGAAGAGTTAATGTGTTATAATAATGAAATTATTATGTATAGTACTCGGGTGCACTATACACTACTATGTTTGAAATATTGAATATAACATCGTCACTTCTTCCACCAAACTAGTAAAATCTGCACACTAATATTCAGATATAGCAACATAGATTTAGCCCTTTTGTAATCATATTTCTGAGGAAGTAAACTATCCACGAATTTAGATCAATTTTTAAAATAATCAAGAAATGGTTGAAGATAAAATGCTTCACAGAATTTGTTCCAGCTCTTTACATTCTGAGTTCAAATCCTACCAAGGCTAACTTTGCTTTTTGTCTTTTTGGAGACTGATAAAATTAAGTGTCAGACTAGTTTCATTCTTCCTCGAATCTGTGGCTCTGTATTAAATTTGGAAGAATTTATTAAGACAGTAATTGGCACTACACAAATGTTTCTTATTCAAATTAAAATAGAAGATTGTAGTTGCACTTGTCTAACATTGACTTTAATCTTAAACCATTACATTAAAATTAGTCATTTCATCACCAGGCACCCCTCCTGTGCCCAACCAAACCAACCATGCCAAAACAGACAGCAGAGTTTGGTGCAATCCTTTGGCTTGCCAGCTCCAGTCAATCTGTCCTACCCATGCCAACATAGAAGACATGTTAAATGATGATATATAATATAATATATATATATATATATATATATATATATATATATATAGAGAGAGAGAGAGAGAGAGAGAGAGAGAGAGAGAGAGACTGCATTATTCAATTAATCTTACAACATAGTCCCACAAGATTTACAGGAGATATGCAAGCTGTTTCTACAAGGTCTACTTAGAAGCCCCATTTTGATATTGTCTTCATATAACAATGATAGTAACAATGGCAATGATGATGAAATTAACAATCTTATTAAAAACTTATAATTAACAAAATCTCACCTGAACATTTCAAACAAAACACCATGCCTAGGTCTATAGCAGCCCAAGTTGGTTCTGAAGCAAAGTGAAATCATTGTTAGAATAATTCAGAGGTTTGAGTTGTTCCTTATTTAAATAAATTCAAGCATATTCATGTGTTTAAGAAGTTCAGTTCATAATTTTGTGGTTCTGGGTTTGATCCCAATGAAAAGCTTGGACAAATGTTTTTTTTTATTGTAGCCTTTATGCATCCAGTTTGGCACGAGTATGTGTAGAAGAACATCACCTGCACATGTGTGCATGTGTGTATATGCATGTTTGTGTACACTAGTGTAAACTGATGCACCATGATGCAGCTCTCTCCCATACATTTACCCATCTTTTGTCCCTCATCTCCCAGCATGACGTTGCCCCAGTTTATACTCTTTCAAACTGCATGATGACCTCATTAGCACATGTAGAACTGAAAAAGTATCCAGTAAATGCTGTAAAGTGGATAGTGATAAGAAGGGCATCCAATCAAATACTGGAGCCTCGTGCAGTCCATGGGCCCAACAGATCCTGTCAAGCCATCTGACCCATTCCAGCATGGAACACAGACATTAATTAACACATTAGCTACCATATGTACCACTGATGGTTCATCACAAACTTCACACAACCACCATAAGCATCACAGAGGTGTATTTTCATAATTTGAGAAAATATTTTATTCTGTCTCTTTGAAATTATTTCAAGGCTATTTACATAACACAAGTGCTAAATATCAAAGTTTAATTATGAAATATTGTGAAAATGCAAAAATATTACATTTCCTTGTAATTAAACAGCTAACAGTGTAATCAAAAATACATGGTGGCTCCACTACTGAGTTCCAGTAACAGGTTGTGGCAGTTAAAATGTTAAATGATCCTGATAATCACTAGAAGTTAAACCAGAAAACATTGCTCGCTTTGAAACAAAGTACAGGGGCATTTTTATTTCAGAACAAGGGCAATATGAAGGCATAAGGCCCATGCTTTTTTCCAGGATTATTATCAATAATGCAAGTGACATAAAATGGCTTTAAATGAGTTTATGAACAGTGAAAAAATAGTGGTAGAGAGCTGAAGCACTAGAACATTACCTTCTAATTAATAGCAAAAAATTGACTGTTTTACCACAAAACTAACAGATCTTTATCTAAATTAATAAAAACAAAGAAAATAACTTTTCTCTTTCCAATGGGTTTTGAAATCAGGAATATGATTTGTCTTACCTTCCATTCCACAGTCAGCACAATGTTTGTTGCTATTGTTCTCCCAGATTTTCCTTGCAATCTGAAATTCGAACATATATATACCAAAATAAATACATGCATGCCAAAGAATTAGATTCTATCTACAGCACAATCCAGACAGTCATTTGCAAGCAGGCAGGTATAGGTAATTATATATATATATATATATATATATATATATATATATATATATATATATATATATATATATATATATACATACATACACACACACACACACATGCATAAACATATATATATACACACGCACACACACACACACACACACACATGCATAAACATATATATACACACACACATTCTGTAAATAATAATAATAATGGTATTTTTTTATAAGCTTAAATCTTATAGCAATCACGTGATAATGCGGCATATAAGCCCTCAACAGAAAAATGTAAGCTTTCCCATATGCGTGGGACACAAACCCAAACCCACATCCCTTTCTTAACGCAAGTACACACACAAACATATATATATATTAGTTGAAGGATTAAAATTAATCAAAGGACATAGTAACTATGTCTACCTGCAGGAAATAAGAGTTTTGACTGTTATTTCCAGCAGGTAGACATACTTAGTATGTCCTTTGATCAATTTTAATCCTTCAGTTATTTAATGCTTTTTGGGACCTGCAATTGCTTCTATTATTGATTCTGTTATTATCATTTTTAAATTGTTACACTAGATAATAATTGAGTCAATGATATCTTCGCAAATTATTTTTTCGGGAATTATTTGCTTCGTACTGATATATATATATATATATATATATATATATATAAAATGAATGAAATATCTATGTTCATAAAGATATTGTTATTGCTAATATCATCTACGATAAATATAAGTAATCGATAATATTAGTAACAACAATATAGAGGGTTAACAAGTATTTAATAGTGTTAAATAGCTATAAAATTTTAAAATTAGTGTTAAGCATCAGGGCATTCATATGTATGTCAGACTCATTAGAAATAAGAGTTAAAACCCCAAATTAAGCCTCTGAAAAACTGAGAAATAAGACAGAAGACAAACTTGGGATGTAAACACATCAATACCGATTGTCAAGTGATGGTGGAGGACAAACATATACACAAAGACACACACACACAGATATATATTTATATAAATATATATGTTGGGTTTCTTTCAGTTTCCATCAACCAAATCTACTCACAAGGCTTTGGTCAGCCCAAGGCTATAGTAGAAGACACTTGGCCAAGAAGCCACACAGTGGGACTGAACCTATATTAGCTAGGCAAGGCAAGGAAAACACACACACACACAGAGGCAGGCAGACAGACAGACAGACCGTATCAGGACAATTACCCTCCATAGGACAATTCCCCCCCCCCCGATGACAACTACCCCCTAGGACAATTACCCACCTTGGTTAACTACCCCCTCTCCAATATATGAAGAAGTTTTAAATCTTCATTTGTTGTCCTCAGGGGTAATTGTCCATGGGTGGGGGATCCATGTGGCTGGAAAGCTAACTTCTTTCCACACAGTCACACCTGCACCCATCTGATGAGAACTAGAATGAAGATCCTAGTGAAGGATGACAATAATTCAAATATTTTCACCTGTAAATCTACTAGTGCAGAGTCAATTGCATTAGTCAACACCAATTTCCATTCTTTCGTTTCCTGAGGGTTATCAAATACCATGCTGGAAAAAGAATAATAAAAAGCTGATATTATTACAAGTCATTCCTTGCTTAAACTCATCATGAGATAACAAAGGTAACTTACTGTTCAGTAGGTACAAATTTCTTTTGAGTAATGATTTTAGAAAGAGAGAGCAGGGAGAGGGAGAGAGATGTGAAGGAGTGTGCATGTTATCATCAGTTGCTAATGGAAAATACAACATGGCAGAGACAAAATGGAGGAGGCCTGACATAACAAATGGATACAGGTTAAAGATTCGCAGAACGCTTTATTCTGTCCAGCCTATAACAGCTGGGAAAAATGGTCAAATGTGTGATGATGATGATGATGATGTGGTGGTGGTGGCATGTGGTGGTGATAGTGAGGAGGGGTGGGGGAGGACAACAACAGGAACAATGCTGATGATTAGAATAATGATATTTATTGGGGCAAGTGAAAGCGAAATTGTGATGGCACCACCATTCGAGCGTGATCATTACCAGGAACGCGACGTTCCTGGTACGTGAAAAGTCATTTGAGTGAGATCATTGCCAGTGCCGCTGGACTGGCTCCTGTGCAGGTGGCATGTAAAATACACCATTTTGAGCATGGCCGTTGCCAGTACCGCCTGACTGGCCTTCGTGCCGGTGGCACGTAAAAGCACCCACTACACTCTCTGAGTGGTTGGCGTTAGGAAGGGCATCCAGCTGTAGAAACTTTGCCAAATCAGATTGGAGCCTGGTGTAGCCATCTGGTTTCACCAGTCCTCAGTCAAATCGTCCAACCCATGCTAGCATGGAAAGCGGACGTTAAACGACGATGATGATGATTTAATCTAAAACAGTATTTTTTCTGTCACCTAATGTGACAAATCCTGTAAATAAGATATTCCATTCAGATGTTCATGCCCCTTTTCTCTCTCATCTCTCTTTCTCTCTCTCTCTCTATCTATGTCTTTTTCACTCACTTCATTGTGTTGAGTATTGAGTCCAACAGTCAAAAAGTTAAACTGCATAGAATATATTTGTGTACCTTGTGCAGCAATTATAAATGAACATGCGAGAAAGAGAGAGAAAGAGAATGATACACTACAGAAAATGTAGAAGATATGTAGAGGATACAGAAATAAAATGGAAACATAAACAACACTGTTGGTACTACAAGATGAGAGAATGTTGTGTATTGTAAATACCCAGCATGCAACAGAATCCTGTGTTAAAGTTACTTAATGAAGACTTACTTTATGTTGCAGTAATGCGTGCATAATTGAAGTTTATTTCGAGCAAGTTCTTTCACTGCTGCCAATTTCATGTCAATCTCATGAATTGGAGAAGCAATTTCATAATCCTGCAGCAAAATGAAAACAAGAAGTAGGACATATTGTTATTCGGAGAACAATTGTTTTCACATTCCAGAAGCATTCTATTAACATGTAATGCAAACTACTTTGAAAGATGTATCAAGAAATTGATAAAATTGAAATGAATTCTATTATGTAAAATGAAACCAAAAAAGAAGCAATAACTACCCTTTGATTGTGGTAATAACATAGAATACTGCCTTTCAGTGCTACAAAGACTTTGGCCCTTTCAGTTTCAAACTTGATAATTCCCTGTCAAACAAAAGAAAAACAAAGAATCTGATTAACATGAATTTCTCTGAGAATTAACATCATCTTTTGTGTTTCTGTGTTGTATTGTAAAGGTGAAATTAGCAAACGTTAAATTCAAGAAACAATTCACACAGATTTGAGGATTTAACTCTACATGAGGTATGTTGTTGTGTCTTTGGGTGTATATGTGTGTGTACATGCATGCATGCATACACACACACACACACACACACACACACACACACATACATACATACATACATACATACATACAAACAAGCAAGCAAACAAACAACTGTGACTGGAGTTAAAAAGCATGCTTCTCAACCATTTGGTATTAGGTTCAGTCCTATTGCATGGCACCTTGGCAAGCATTTTCTACTAGGCCCAACCAAAGCCTTGTGCATTGATTTGGTAGACAGAAAACTGAAAGAAGCCTGTCATTTATGTAATGCATGCATGCGTGCGTGTGTGTGTGTGTGTGTGTGTGTGTGTGTGTGTGTGTGTGTGTGTGTGTGTGTGTGTGTGTGTGTGTGTGTGTGTGTGTGTGTGTGTGTGTGTGTGTGTGTGTGTGTGTGTGTGTGTGTGTGTGTGTGTGTGTGTGTGTGTGTGTGTGTGTGTGTGTGTGTTAAAAAATGTGACCTTTAATTGACAACCTCTTTATATATAACACCCCAACAAACTTACTTTTTTGTCAGGATAAGACATACTTCCACCAGCGGCAAATCCATTTGCAGGAGGCTGTTGAAATAACATGAAAAATTCTTTCAATTATTTGAAACACTGAACATATTTAGATCAATTTTATAATGTCTAGGGGATTATTTCAGACATATTTTTCTCTAAAAATTAGGAAAGAAGATATAACACCAAAACTGAATAGTTTACAGTATTTCATCTGACAACTCTGCATTTCCACATTTCTTGAAGTTTTTAAGTACAATGGTATTATTCCAAATATTTGCTGCGGATATACTTTTTCTTTAACCCTCTAGCATTTAGACCAGCCATAGCCTGCTAAAATATTCTACTTGCACTTTGTTGAAACTCACCAGATCCTGCCTCTCACATCTACCCTAAAATGTCATTCTAAAGCTACAACATCACATCATCAAAATCTCAAAGCTACAAGATCATACATTATTAATTCAAAACAATGTGAAAAGAGAAACCATTTGACAGGATAATCTACATGGCAAAGGGTTAAGACAGCTTATACTGGCATTATGGAACAGTTTATATAAGACGCAGTGGAATTTAAGATTATATCTTTCAGAGTGGCAATGATGGACCTAAGTTCATGTATGACCATGTGGTTATTAAGTTCACTCTGCAACACTGAGGTTTCAAGTTCAATCTTACTGCACAGTACCTTAAGTAAGTGTCTTCTACTATAGCCTCAGATTCATTATAGTTTTCTAAAATAACCTTGCATGTGAAATTGGGAAAACAGAAGCTGTGTGGAAGTCATAGGTGGGACTACTCCTGTTCTTGAGCGGTAGATCAATTTCATCACCCAATTACCACCGCATGTTTTTTGTGTGCCCATGCTGGAGCCCATTCTACTATAAATATTGAGGAAAGGTCTCTAATCTGAGGTTAATCTCTTTTTTTCCTCTCACCAGTTTCAGGAAATGCTCTATCTCCTTTTGCTAAGCCATTAAAAAGTATATAATAGTCAAATGCACAAATAAATACAGTTTATATAAAGAAAGGTAAATTAAGAAAATAGTTGTTTAGTGAAGATATGCATTATTTCTTCCTGGCACATGTATGGCTGCATGCTAAGAAGTTTGTTCTACAACCACATGGTTTCGGGTTCAGTCCCACTGCATGGTACCTCAGGCAAGTGTTTTCTACTATAGCCTTGGGCAGACCAATGCCTTGTGAGTTAATTTGGTAGATGGAAATTGTGTGGAAGCCTGTTGTGTGAATGTGTGTGTGTGCATATGCACATGTTTGTTTTCCAATGCTTGACAACCAGTGTTGGTTTGTTTACATCCCTGTAACATAGCAATTCAATAAAAGAGACTGATGGAATACGTACCAGACTTTCAAAAAAACACTAAATACTAGGGTCAATTTGTTTGAATAAATTGTTCAAGGCAGTATCCCAGTATGGCTGCAGTCCAATGACAGGGTCAAATAAAAGAAGAAAATCGAAACAACAACAACAACAAAATGAAAATATACTTTACCCTGTATTTATGTATTGCTTCAATCAACGTACTGCACCACAATATGTTATCATCTGAAACAAGAAATGAAACAAAAAAATGTTAACAGAGAAGATACTATCATAATCGTAAGAGAAGGATACTAAAACACAGGCAATAAAATAGCCATAGTTTCTGCTTTTTTAAGCTGCAATTTAGAGGAAATGTGTGTTTCCCCTAATGGCCACAATTATAAGGGAGATAAGCATTTCTATATAATATGTGGTGGGATCAGAAATTTGAAATTAAGGAATTATAAGGAAATATTTTATAGACAAAAAAGTAAATTTCTAAAGCAATAAAGCTGCAGAAACAATGAAAGATTGCGTATTTACCCTTAAAAGACAAAAAAAGCTGCCAGCAACTTTATTCGATATTATAAAGAGTAAATACCCAATCTTTCAGCTGTTTTCACAGCTTTATTGCATTCAAAATTTACTTTCTTGTCTGTGAAATACCAAACACATTTGATGCCTCCAAAGTTTGTTTATAAAATGTTGTCGTAAGGAAATAAATTCATAGAATTCACATTTAATTTTCTTTTCTTTTTCTACTGCAGCAGTATGCTTACATTAATTAAGAGATGTATCTGGTATACATATGGTGTTTCATAGCTATAGACAATCAAGTATACACAGTCATTAGCATAGGTGTTCAAGTGATTGGTTGATTATCATATTCTGGTGGGTGAAAGCACAGAGAACAATACAATCGTTTCTACTATTAAATAATTCTTTTCTGTTCGGCTGCCAAGGTCAATTTCTGTTCAAACTAATTTCATATTTAGCATAATGATACTTTTATAGGCTAACCAATGCAATGAAAATCCTTTTCACTATAAATCAATAAATAACAAGTTAAAGACTATTAAAGTTTGAAAATTTGAGGTAATTTCGGCCAATCGTAAGCTGCAGACACATTCATGCCCGTTTCCAAAGTAACAAGCTGAACATGAGAACTCTTTCGTCTGCAAGAAAGCACGTGCAGACTAATATATTGAAACCACTTGCTGATGCTGTGTTCTACTGTTTAAGGTTAAAGAATTGACTTCAGTCCAGTTTTGTGTTGAAGAACTGGAGATGAACCATTGCACAGCTGTTGATAATAACAGCTATGTTAAGGAGTTATATACGGAGGACCTGCTCCATCCAATTAAAGTTGGTGGTACTGAAAAGATTGTTGTGATTGATGAAACAGTCTTCTCAAAATGTAAGTAAAACCAAGGAAGGGCCCTATCTGAGTAGTGGGTGTTTGGAGGAGTGTGTCGCAAGACCAGACAGGTTTTTCTTTATGCAGTGCCATATCGGAATCGTGACACACTGAAAGAATGCATACATCACTTGATTCTTCCCAGAACCACAATTTTCAGATATTTGTAGAGGGCGTACTCTCACATTCCTGAAATTGATGGTTACAATTTTGAGCATAGAATGGTGAACCACAGCATTGGGTTTGTTAACTCAAAAGATGGTACCCACACTCGACAAGTGGAGAGTATGCGGGCCTCTGTAAAGTGAAGTAGTAAACGATGCCGTGGCACTTACCGTTCTATGGTACATTCATATCTCTGTGGATTTATGTGGTGCAGGAGATATGAAAATTGTGAATTGTTAGAGAAATTGCTTGAATGCATTTCTAACTTTCATTTTCAATGAACTGGTCAACAAAATGTTTGTTTTTAAAAATATTTAATTTGTAATGTGCTATTTTGTTTTTAGATAAATCTTTTAAGTTCATGCCATAAGAGATATTTAATTTGTAAGGTGCTATTTATAGAATTAAATGTATATTGAATGCTTAAATGTTTGTTTTTTTAAAACTATTTAATCTGTAATGTGCTGTTTATAGAATTAAATGCATACTGAATGCTTAAATGTTTGTTTTTTAAAACTATCTAATTTATAATGTGCTGTTTATCGCATTAAATGCATACTAAATGCTTAAAACTACAAAAGATATGTTGTTTACTCGTCTTCCATATGTAGAATACAAATATCAACAACACCTGTTATTTTCAGGATGTTGACGAAATCTGCAGTCACACACAAAATGACAGCTTCCAAATCCTGTTTCCTGATTGGATCAAATGATCAAACTTTAAACTTCTATAACTTTTTTTTAAAAAAATTTCTGGAAAAAATGAAATAACTCCAGCAATTCAGCTTGGAAAACTACATTAATGTACCATTTTTGATAAACTTTAATTTTCGAAATCTTGGCAGCCAAACAGAAAAGATCCATTCTTTCTAATATATAGCAAAATTTAACTAACAAATAGCTAATCTACATCCCACAGGACCTGCACAAACTTATTACCCATAAACATCTTCAAATTTTCAACTAACGATATCATTATGTTTGCAAACAATATAATAACCCCTCTTCCAATCTTTGACTGAACTGAACATTGCTTCTGTGTCTTTGTCTTATGATAGAAAGACTTCGACAATTCCTGAAACATATTGCATGTAAAACTAACCTCCTTTTAGAATTACTACTAATACAACTACAACCGGTGATGATGATAAGATCAGGGAGTAATCCAATGAGATTTAAAATGGAAGAAAATGACAGCATGTTATAATAATTATAAAAGTAGAAAAAGTTTGAAGCAGAGAAGGAATGTTTAGTTTTTAGAATAAACACATCTTCTGCACAGATGTTTCAGTTTGATAAAATACATTTATGAAAGCTTTCTTGCTACAATTGATCCAGCCTCAAACTTGAGATGCTGACGCTTTTTTTTTTTTTTTAATGTTATCTATTCTGTACAATAAACACATTTTATCATTGCTATCATTATCAAATTCCTCGTTTTCTTAATGTCCGCTTTTCCATGCTTGTATGGGTCAGGCAGAATTTCTAGAGGCAGATGCCTTTCCTATAGCCAACCCTCACCTGTTCCCAAGCAAACTAATATTTCTTCATGGCCAGACATGTCTTTCATGGAAGACTGGAAACAAACAATGATGGTGGTACCTGTTTACAACCATCACAAGATGTCAGATATGGGAGAAAACATATATATACAAACATACAAGTACACACAAACACACACACAACACGGCAGGCGTATTTCAGTTTGTGTCTCTGAAATCCACTTACAAAGCTTTGGTCAGCCTGGGTTAGAGGTGAAGACACTTGCCCAAGGAGCCACACAGTAGGACTGAACCTGAATCTGCATGGTTGGGAAGCAAGCTTCTAAACCACATAGCCATGCCTCTGCCTACATGTTACAAAACATTTATACAGAGGTCGCCTCCTCTTATTATTTTAAGAGGTTTTATGCTAGAGCTTCATTTCATGAGGAAATTTCCAATAACTAGCTACTATAAACTTTTGTTTATTTCTTATCTTATACTTGTTTCAGTCATTAAACTGCAGCCATACTGGGGCACCACTTTGAAGAATTTTTAGTTGAATGAATCAACTCCAGGACTTATTTTTTAAGGCAGGTACTTATTTTATTGGTTGTCTTTTACAGGAGACATAAACACAGGAGTGGTTGTGTGGTAAGTAGCTTGCTTACCAACCACATGGTTCCGGGTTCAGTCCCACTGCGTGGCATCTTGGGCAAGTGTCTTCTACTATAGCCTCAGACCAACCAAAGCCTTGTGAGTGGATTTGGTAAATGGAAACTGAAAGAAGCCCGTCGTATATATGTATATATATATATCTGTGTGCCATGCATTGGGACTGAACCCGGAACCATGTGGTTGGTAAGCAAGCTCCTTACCACACAGCCACTCCTGTATGATAGCTTGCACAACTTTGCTTTGCTTTCTTCTACGTAGAAACATTAACAAAATGAACTTCTTGTGACTCTACTGAATGAACGGCGAAGAAAAGAAAAGAAGAATTTTGTATAAGCTGTAATAGAGAACACTTTTGTGAAGTTTCTACTTGATGACTGGCAACCATTTTGTGTACAGCACAACTAATTCTAATGAAATAATCACAGATGTAGCATTACTGTTTTAATTAATGCTGATAAAATACTGATTACAAGGAAGTTTAAAATACAAAAAAAAATTGGGTCAACATAATCTGGCAAGATATATCTTAGTCCCTAGACTTCAGCTGACATAAAACCAAATTTTTTGAACTCTCAGTTAACTGCTTCTATTTTTTTTTTTTTTTTTTCATCTCTTCACACCAGCACGTTTAAGCAAACATGAACAATTTATTTGAACTAAACAGGATATTTGCATCATATTCAATAGAATATAATCACTATAATAGAATAAATTAGTAGGATGTGTTTATATAAAGGACCATCACAGTAAAATAATAATTTTTTTTTTTTAAATAGTAACAATAATATTAATTAGGAATGTTGGTTTGCTATGAGGAGAAGAGATGTTTCAGGTATCAGAGATAGAGAGAGAGCTGGGGCTCACATCAGAAACATTGATTAAACAATGATGGTTGCTAGTCTGGAACATCAGATACTGCCTATCTTTATGCTTTAAACTAACAACATATCACATTGAATATCTAAATGACTATGATGAGTTGCTGCTAACAAGGTGATAGTTTACCAGATTAATCTTTAGAGATGAAAGATATAAATATATATATATATTTCACCTACATCAAGATGAAATAGATTTTCAGATTAGTAATCTTAACTTTAGAGAAGAAAGAGACACACACACACACACACACACACACATATAGTTAAAATATGTTTGCGACACATTTCAACTTCTAAAGGCAAACTCAGTGCAGTTACTGTAGAGAAAAAAATTCTTTCTAATAATAAGATGTAAAAACAATACATTTGTCAAGTGCTGCCCTGTCGAATTCCCAAATGTGTTTCTAGCTCTTTAGCCATTATTGATGGGAAATCCTGAAGAGAGGCAATTTTGGACAGACTTAATTAAAGCCATAACTTTAACCAAAAACACAGTCAAAAACATTGACCAAGTTGCACCATTAGACAACCAGGTCAGGAAAAATTACAGCAGTTTCAGCACCAAGCAGTGTCTTGGGATAAACTAAACTTTAGGTTAGTTAGAATATGTTTGTGACACAGTAACTGCAGTTTAAATATGTCACAAACATCTTTTAACTAATCTAAAGTTCGCTTATGCCTAAATACTGGTTGGCACTGATGCTGCAGTACTACACACAGACACACACACACACATATCGCTGACCACTACATTTATATTTTGTTTCTCTCCTTGTTTCTTTCTGTGTTCCTTTCTGTAGAAGAGCGTAGGCTCAAAACGTTAAAGACTTTCTCTATTCCTGAGCATTATACTAATACATCCATTTGTTGTTTACACCACCTGATTTCGTCTGTTGTTTTTTTCGTAAATTCTCCCATATATATATATATATATATATATATATATATATATGATCATCACCATTTAACATCTGCTTTCCATGCTGATTATATTATATTACATTATATATTTCTGTCTACGACATATTTCAATAGATTTTCTGATTAGTAATCACATCTCTGGAGATAAAAGATTTATGTATATAATCACCATTTTAAAAAAAGTTTTTCATCATCATTTTAACATTTACTTTTCTATGTTTGTGTGAGTCAAGTGAGAGTGTGTTGGCGCAGAATTTTCTATGGATGGGTGCCCTTCCTGTCACCAACCCTCACTGGTTTGCAAGTTAATAATCCCTTAGTTAATCAAAAAATGCAGCCCGGATATAGGAACAATCCTCTTTTGCCAACTAAGACTGCATGACATGAAGCCTGGATGTTCTTTCATGATTCACTATAAGGATATGACATTGCCTGTATTTGATAACAAGGCTATTTTATTTTTACAGAAACCAAAGTCCAGATAAAGAGTAACCAAATGAAAATATGCACAGACATATGCACACATGTGCGCACACACACACAGACACGAATAAATATATATATATATGCTTTCCACAATAAACAGACATTTAAATTGCTCCAAGAAAGTTATAGCATATTGCACAAGCACTCAGCTCAGTCAAATGACTTAAAACACCAACAGCTAATGAATGCAACTTCATAACTCCCATTCTTTTGTCGTTCACAAAATTTATATACATACATATGTCTAAGTGTGTATGTATATGTGTTTATGTACACATATTCTCACACACACACACACACACAAAGAAGAGCACACATTCACTCTATGCATGCGATTCAATTCGGAAGGTTTGTGAGGAACCCATTGACCCAATTTGCCAACTTTTCCAATGGCACGCAGGTATTGATGAATGGTTGAATGACCAAATCCAAGCTTCTCTGCTAGTTCCTCAATAGTTCACGATGGGATTTTGTTCCACCAGGGTTTGGAGGACAACCTCATTGAGCTCTACAGATCTTCCAGGACAAGGCTGGTCTCCTTGGCTGTAGTTTCCGGCTCAGAATTTCTGGAACTACTGTCAACACTGGCTTATGCTTATTGTCTGATCCCCATATACTGCATTAATATTCCTCACATTTTCCATTGCATTGTTGCTTTATTGAACTCATAAAGCAAAATACACAGAATATGCTCGTCACTTCCATTATAGCTTTGAAAAAATAACTGTCAAAATCGAACTGCACTCTTCAAAACTTACACTATGAATAAGTCCAAGGTAAAATTACTACCTGCTTTCATAGCAAGTTGATGCAGGTTATTTATGTCATCCCCCTCTGACTTTTAGTTCATACAATTGAAAAAAAAACATTATTTATGTGTATGTGTGTGTGTGTGTGTGTGTGTGTGATGTAAAGAAAAAGGAATTTGAGATCCTGACAGGTACCTTATTAACACTCTGATATAATCCAAATCTATCTAATTACACACAGTGACAGGGAAGATTCAGAGTAGTTTAAGATAAACAACTAAACAATACTTCACTCAAAAGGCAAATTCTAAGATCACTTCATTGGATTTCATACAGCATACAGAGTGTATAAGAAGAATGGAGAATTATAAATAATTAAATTTTATTCATTAAAGTATCATTCTCATCAGGAGAATACTTTAATAAATACATTTTAAAGATGTATAATTCTCCATTCTTCTTTACCATGTCTTGTATATATATAAACCTCATCATCATGATTTAATGTCCGCTCTCCATACTGGCATGGGTTGGACAGTTTCACAGGAACTGAGCAACTGGAGAATTTGCTCTGTTCCATCTGTCTGTTTTAGCATGGTTTCTATGGTGGGATGCCCTTTGAAATGAAAAAATCAACACCAGTACTTGAAAAAAAATGAGTACTGGGGTTGATTTGTTTGACTAAAATCCTTCAAGGCAGTGCCCCACCATGACCACAGTCCAATGACAGAAACATCATCATCATCGCCGTTTAATGTCTGCTTTCCACGCTGGCATGGGTCGGACGGTTTCACTGAGGACTGGTGAGCCAGAAGGCTACACCAGGTTCCAATCTGATCTGGCAAAGTTTCTACAGCAGGTTGCCCTTCCTAATGCCAACCACTCCAAGAGCGTAGTGAGTGCTTTTTCGTGCCACCAACATGAGGGTCTAGTTAGGCGGTACTGGCAACAACCACACTCAAAAGATGTCTTTTACGTGCCAACTGCACGGGCGCCAGTCCAGTGGCACTGGTAATGACCACACTCGAATGTTGTTTTTCATATGCCAGTAAGTTGACACTGGCAACAATCATGCTTGAATGGTGCTTTTTACGTGCCACCAGCATGGGAGTCAGTCAGCGGCCCTGGCAACGAACACGCTCGGATGGTGCTTTTAACGTTCCACTGGCACGAGTGCCAATCAGGCGGTACTGTAATTGGCCACGTCAGCAATTTTGATTTCACTTGCCTCAACAGGCCTTCGCAAGCAAAGTTTATTGTCCAATGAATGAAGGGTACTCATAAGTGGGCTGGTTATACACCACTGGTATAGGCCGCAGGTTATAGTCTCACTTGGCTTGTCGGGTCTTCTCAAGCACAGCATATCTCCAAAGGTCTCGATCACTAGTCATTGCCTTGGTGAGGCCCAATGTTCGAAGGTCATACTTCACCACTTCATCCCAGGTCTTCCTGGATCTACATCTTCCACAGGTACCCTCAACCACTAGGCTGTGGCACTTTTTCACACAGCTATCCTCATCCATTCTTGCCAAATGTCCATACTAGCGCAGTCGTCTCTCTTGCACACCACATCTGATGCTTCTTAAGTTCAACTTTCCTCTCAGGGCGCTTACACTCTGTCGTGTATGCATACTGACATTACATATCCAGCGGAGCATACTGGCTTCATTCCTTGCAAGCTTACGCATGTCCTCAGCAGTCACGGCCCATGTTTCACTGTCATGTAGCATAGCTGTTCATACACATGCGTTATACAGTCTACCTTTTACTCTGAGCGAGAGGCCCTTTGTCACCAGCAGAGGTAGGAGCTCTCTGAACTTTGCCCAGACTATTCTTATTCTAGCAGCTATTCTTTCAGAGCATCCACCCCTGCTACTGACTTGGTCACCTAGGTAACGGAAGCTACCAACTACTTGTAGTTTTTCTCCCTGGAATGTGGCAGAAGTTGTTTTCTGCACATTTTCAATGTTTATTGCTCCTGTGCATTTGCCGCATACAAAACCTATCTTACCAGTTAGCTTGGGAAGGTGTCTTATTTTTTGGCATTTCCCTATTCAATACAGTTCAGACACATCCAAATACTTTGTCTTCATTTAAAAGTGTAAATGGAATTATGCTGGAGTCTTTCCTTGTTACCAACTCTAGATATATATAGGAAATTTTACACTCAACATTAAAAACTAATATACCTATCCTCATTCATTATGGAGGTTTGGGGGTTTAGTTAAAACAAAAAACTATGTTAAATCAATTAATAATAAACAAATAGAACGTATGTGAAAAATAAGTTTTATCCAAAGACTCCAAATTGTCCTGAGCATTGAGGATGGTCACTGGCAGACACATTTTCAGTTCAAGCAGGATTTTTAAATGGTTGTTGATTCATTTATGACAACTGTAAACCAGTTCACAATTAGCATACCATGTTATCTTAGATCAGTACTGAATAAGCCAGTGATAAACAAGGACAGATGTATAACAATCATCATATAGCTTAGCTATTACTACATCTACTACCACAACACTTCAAATCAACTTATTTCACTTTTGAATTTCTAGTTACAAGTGCTTTGTATATGTTGTACCAGATGTAGTTCACGATATTCAAGTGAACACTGAAAAGCAAACTTCCTCACCACTCTGCTATTGCTGGTGGTGGTGGTGGTGGGGAGGAGGGGGTGATCAAGATGATGATGGTGGTAATATGAGAATATGATGATGATAATGATGCTTCCCCTCTGCCCACAAAGTCCAAAGCATCACAACTATTAAGAATCTCATATCAATAAAATCATTTCAACATTAAATTACTTGAGTCCCTGTGATTTAAAAGGGTAAAACATAAGTAGTGAAATATTGCTAATTTAGCCAAAATTAACAGCAAAATTTCCAAATAAGCTTATTATGGAATGAAAGCTTACATAATGAAAAGATAGGAGGAAACAAACAAAAAACTAACTAAAAATTAAAGCTCTTACTGTGCACATTTGTTGTTTTACTAAAACTCAAATAAAAGGGATATATAGCAACATCATCGTTGTTGTCTAAGACACCTAATTTTTATGTTTTGAATTTTTTTTTTTTTTTTTTTTTTTTTTTTTGTAGTAGGGAATTCAAACAGGGATGAAACTGTCCATAACTGGTGTCATATATAAACTATACAAAACTGAAATAAATTTGTTTATCTGAGCATGCAAAGCTTTCCACAGCTGGATAGACAATATAAGAGATTTTATCATTTCAAATATAATAATAATAATAATAGAGATACAAGGGACATGTTATAATGAGGAGTGAAAACTGATAAAAACCCAGTAGTATATCTACAATGAGTACGTCCTTCTCTTATGCAAAAGATTTCAAATACAACTTTTAATATTAATTGAATGTTATTGAATCTTTCGATATTAACATATATGAATATTTTGCAACTTGACAACATTTACTCAAAATAGCAGACAATGAGATAGGCAAAACCAAGTCAAGTAATTCATTCATATTGAATCTCAACATTTATTTTTTTACAGGAGTGATAAGATTGTTTGGAACAGAGATTTAAGTGTCAGTGCTCTTATCATGAAATAAAACACTGCAATTTGACATACACAAACACACAAAAGCTAGTCTATAGATAGAACATTGCACCTGTAATCATCATCATCATCATCATTATCGTTTAACGTCCGCTTTCCATGCTAACATGGGTTGGACGATTTGACTGAGGACTGGTGAAACCGGATGGCAACACCAGGCTCCAATCTAAATTTGGCAGAGTTTCTACAGCTGGATGCCCTTCCTAACGCCAACCACTCAGAGAGTGTAGTAGGTGCTTTTACGTGTCACCTGCACGATTTACGCGTCACCTGTAATGGGTATATGAAATAGCAAGCATCTTGCTGGTAGTCTAAACAACTCTTCAATCATGACTCCTAGTAAAACTAGTAATATGCCTAGTTAAAAGGTTGCAGTAAAGTACTAATGACAAAACTTTAGTGTATAACTTGTAGGTAAGTTTTCTAGTATCTTGATCCCTCAGATAAAAACTTGTTTTAAATGTAAATTAATGCAAATAAAAAAAACTGCATAAAATAAAAGCGATGTATTACCCAGAGTGTCAGCATAAAACAAGAAATTGCGATATTTGGTTTTCAAAATGAACTTGTATTGTGTTTCCTGCAATGATAGAAAAAAAGGAGAGAAATCATTGGTTAATTCAAATGTATGTAATCTTTAACCTTTATTTACTAAATTTACTAATTAAGAGTAGTGAAATCCCATCTGATACTGTATACGCATCAACACCAGATGACAATAGGGATCAAACCAAATAGAATGCACTAAAGATGGAAAAACTATTTCAAAAATGTTTTCTCTCTAGGGATGAGATTAATCAAACAAATTTTAGCGTGGCTGAGTGGTAACAAATCTTGCATTTCAACTACATGGTTCCAGGTTCAGTCCTACTGCATAGCGCCTTGAGTATGTGTTTTCTATTATAGCCCTGAGCCAACCAAAGCCTTGTCAATGCATGTAGTAGAGGGAAACTGAAAGAAGCCTGTCATGTATACATATATACATTATTAGAAGATGGGTCCAGTGTAATCCGTGGGTAGGAGAGGTGCAGCCGGAGGGTGTAGAGTTCAGAATAAAACAGTCCAGAAAGAATAAATCCAGAATGAAAGAAGGTAGAATCCAGAAGTCTGTGTTTGATGAGTGGAGACAGGATTAGCTGGGGCAATCACGTGAGCGTGTATTATATGTGGGAGAATGTACGAAAAAAAACAACACCACCTGTCCTCGTCTGTTGTTGTTTTTTTTTTGTACATTCTCCCATATATACATTATTAAATTATTTAAATCACTCTATAGCAAATCAATCTATCAAATCCTTATATAATAATCATATTATAACAAAAGACTAATTTTCTATTAAAACATGAACATCACAAATATAATACAAACAACTAATTTAGTAATATAAACTCAATGCAAGCTCTTATATTACAAATTGATATACATCTATACAAGTTTAGAATACATTCAATCTATGTAATTCATATGTCTGTACTCAAAACAGCTGTAAATATATATAATAATTAAACATTTATTTTTCTTATATTACATACTTGTTTAATATTATTCGATATTAATAATTACAATGCTGTAATGACAGCCACACACATTGCTATATTCGATGGAGTGTAGTGGAAAAGTGTCAGTGACAAAAATTGTCAAAATTCCACAAAATATTATCATCATCATGTATTATCCACAGTATTATCATCATGAAATACAGCTAGATTTAATATAACTAAATATATATAGGCATAGCTCCCCAAGTACGTGATTTTTGGAGTTAGTCACACAGTGCAGAAGAAGACATTTAAGCAAGTATCTTCTATTACAGCTTCAAGGCAAGTATGTGTGTGTGTACGTGTGTGTGTACGTGCGTGCATATATATATATATATATATATATATATATATATATATATATATATATATATATATATATATCTTTCCTTCTTTTACTTGTTTCAGTCATTTGACTGCAGTCATGCTGGAGCACCACCACGAAGAGTTTTAATCAAACAAATCAATCACAGGACTTATTTCTATAAAGCCCAATACTTATTCTATCAGTCTCTTTTGTTGAGCCACTAAGTTACAGGGACATACACACACCAACACTGGTCACCAAGCAGTGATGGGGGTAAAACACAGACACAATGACACACACACGCACACACACCACACACACATGCATTCTTTCAGTTTCTGTCAAGCAAATCCACTCACAAGGCTTTGGTCAGCCCGGGGCTATAGTAGAAGATATTTGCCCAAGGTGCCACACAGTGGGACTGAACCCAGAACAGTGTGATCAGGAAGCAAGCTTCTTACTACACAGCCACACCTGATATATAATAACCATGTGTGTATATAAACAAACTTACTTTTGTTTTTTAGAAGCATCAAATGTGTATCGTATGATACAGACAAGAAAGTGATATTTCAAATGCAGAATCATTGTTTTAAAACAGCAATATATATATATATATATATATATATATATATATATATATATATACACACACACACACACACACACACACACAGATACATACACACATTACTTAGTATCATTGACTAAACATGAGCTGTGTATAATGCCACTGACATACAATCAACTCAAGTGACAATATTTCTTTGCTGTAAGGCGGCAAGCTAGCAGAAACGTTAGCGAAATGCTTAGCAGTATTTTATCTGTCTTTACATTCTGAGTTCAAATTCCACTGAGGTCAACTTTGACTTTTATCCTTTCGGGGTCAATAAATCAAGTATCAGTTGCATACTGGGATTGATCTAATCAACTGGCCCCCTCTCCAAAAATTTCGGCCCTTGTGCCTAGAGTAGAAAAGAACATTTCTTTGGTGTAAGTGTACCTACACTTATAATAAATAAATAATAAAACAATAAACAAAAGTAATAGTAATCAAATTTCTTTACCTCTTAAATTACCAATTAAATTTAGATGCTGATGACCTTGCCCTAATTGCGGAGTCACTATCAGAACTAGAGGAGAAGTTTCAGGTGTGGAAGCAAGGTCTAGAATTGAAGGGCCTTAGAGTCAACCTAGCTAAAACCAAAATCCTAATAAGTAGGAAGGTAGATAAAACACAAACCCCTTCAGGTAGATGGCCCTGCTCAGTATGTAGAAAAGGAGTAGGTAGTAACTCTATAAGATGTACCCGGTGCAAGCTATGGACACATAAGAGGTGCAGCAACATCAAAGGCAGGTTAACTAGCAAGTTAGTTTTTGTTTGTGGCAGATGTTCAGGTGCAATAAAGACTGCAAACAAACAGGAAACAACTTCTATCTCATTCCAGGGTGAAAAACTAGAGGTAGTCGATAGCTTCCGCTATCTGGGCGACCAAGTTAGTAGTGGGGGTGGGTGCGCTGAAAGTGTAGCTGCTAGAATAAGAATAGCCTGGGCAAAGTTTAGAGAGCTCTTACCCCTGCTGGCGACAAAGGGACTCTCACTCAGAGTAAAAGGCAGACTGTATGACGCATGCGTACGAACAACCATGCTACATGGCAGTGAAACATGGGCTGTAACTGCTGAGGACATACGTAAGCTCGCAAGGAATGAAGCCAGTATGCTCCGTTGGATGTGTAATGTCAATGTGAATACCCGTCAGAGTGTAAGTATCTTGAGAGAAAAGCTGAACATTAGAAGCATCAGTTGTGGCGTGCAAGAGAGACGATTGCGCTGGTATGGACATGTGGTGAGAATGGAGGAGGATAGCTGCGTGAAAAAGTGCCACACCCTAACAGTTGAGGGAACCCGTGGAAGAGGTAGGCCCAGGAAGACCTGGGCTGAGGTGGTGAGGCAAGACCTTCGTACATTGGGCCTCACCGAGGCGATGACTACGGACTGAGACCTTTGGAAATGGGCTGTGCGTGAGAAGACCCGGCAAGCCAAGTAAGATCGTTGCCAGTGCCCCTGGACTGGTTCTTGTGCGGGTGGCACATGAGATGCACCATTTTGAGCGTGGCCATTGCCAGTACCGCCTGACTGGCTCCTGTAGGATTTTCGAGCGAGATCGTTGCCAGTGCCCCTGGACTGGCTTGTGCGGGTGGCACATAAAAGACACCATTTCGAGCGTGGCCGTTTTCGTGCGGGTGACACGTAAAAGCACCCACTACACTCTCTGAGTGGTTGGCGTTAGGAAGGGCATCCAGCTGTAGAAACTCTGCCAAATCAGACTGGAGCCTGGTGTTGCCATCCGGTTTCACCAGTCCTCAGTCAAATCGTCCAACCCATGCTAGCATGGAAAGCGGACGTTAAACGATGATGATGATGATGATGATGATGATGATGTTACTATTTAAAAAATTTCAATGAAAAATAAGGTGTTCAAAGACTGTGTTCAATAGGAATGTTTTCACTATTGTTAAACATACATGCATTCAAGATTAATATCATATTACTGTTGCAAAAGCCTAATCAAATATTTACTTTCTAACTACAGTTATATATACTTTATAGATATCAGTATAGTTTTAAGCCACACTTGAGAAATATTGGTTATAGACACACTGATTGAGCAAGTGTCTTCTACTATTGCCTCAAGCCAACCAAAGCCTTGTGAGTGGATTTGGTAGATGGAAAATGAAGAAGCCCATCATATATATATATATATAAGAGAAATTGGTATTTAAAAGATTCAAAGAGTGTCAGATAACACTAAGTGCTATGGATAAACCATGGTTAAACACTTGGTTCGATAATGATACAAGTGAGGAGTCTAATGTGGGTCTTGTATTGGCATGCATATATATTTTAAACAGAATGAGATAACAAATCCAAGGCTGTGAGGTGTTTTCAGGACATCTATAATGAAATATTCTTACACCTGTTTCTGGGACGTTATGGATATCCCTTAATAGAGATGGTGTGAGGAAATATTTGAGTTCAAATTATTGTAGAAAAGGAGGAGATAGGGAATATAGAGGGAAATAAGAGAATGAAAGTAGAAATAAGATATATAAAGATATTGTAGTTGTAGTTCTATTATTCGAGGAAAATGGTGTATAGAAGTGGTAAAAAAGTTTCCTATACATGGTATGTAAGTTCCAATAGCAGTTCATGTTTAATCATTTCAAAGTATGGAGCCGTGGAATCAGTGTTGCTCGTTCAAAAGGGTTTTGTGGTGTGAATGAAAATTTGAGAATGTATTGGTAGTATTTGTGGATAGATGGAGGCAGGAGAGAGGTGTATGATTAGAAAGAGGAGATACGTCAAGTTTTGGATATATACTGTATGGTTATTTAGGTTGCATTTAAATTTGTGGTAAAATATGAAGGTATGAAAAATGTGATGGTTGCATGTACTTAGGGCCTCATTATATTTGTTTAGTAGTGTTGAGGAGTTGTGTTTTAATATGTGGAATGCCTCTTTAAGGCATAATTTACAGGCTAAGCATTGACCTTGGTATGGAAGCCCTGAATCTATTATGGACCATGACAAAGTGTAGGAGTAACTGAAACAAGTAAAAGAAGAAAAAAAGAAAACCACTAGTGAAAAATATTCTAAATGTATTCTGTAGCTTGAAAGCAAAGGCATATTTCAGTTTTCCTTTATTGGTTCAGGTTAGTGGTTGAAGCCATATTTAAAATAATCAAATTATTTTTTTTAGAATTAATTAAAGCTCAAATGAACCACCATAAATTCAAAAATTAAAAGTCAAACTAAACTTTTTGAGCATTCATCAATGCCTAAAAAAAGAATTAAAGAATTATATTTTGAAACCCAATATGGATATAAACACGTGGCTGAAAACAAAAGGTAAAAAAGGGATTTACAAAAAAAAATGCATAGTCAGAAGAGAAGAAATAGTCAAATATTCTTTAAATATTTACCTTGATATCTTGTTGTACGTCTTGCATACAAGACACAGGAATTATTCGTTTTGATATTTGTGTCTTAAAAATAAAAATGAGAATATAATAATTATAAAATGTTGTTGCTTTTATATGGAAATACATGGCCCTTCCTTCTTGAGGAGGGTTTGCATTGCTCAATAACATTAAAGGTGATGCTTTAAGGAATTTAGTACTCCTGATAGAGTCATCCATAACATTAAGGTTGAAGAAGACCCAGACTGATCATGACCTTTTCTTCGCAAGTGATGTAATAGCACTGCTAACACAGCAGAACACAGTATTGACTTATAAAATCGTTTAATATACTTTGCAGTATATTATGGTTGTATAAAAAAAATATGATGTCCCTACAAGTCATTAATATTGATCACAACCAGGCCCCACTTAAAGACACTAATGACAAAACAATGCTTGTAGGTAAAGAATGGCTACCCCAATAATATTTGAACTAGTGGATGAAGGTAAAAGCAGAGGAACTGGTTAAAAAGGGACCACTTGAGACTGAACAGAGTCAACAGCAGTCCATCACATGATACTGTCTTTTCTCATTCTCCGTGTGACACAGAAGATGGTCCTGAAACCATAGAGTTTGGGTCAATCCCTGGTAAACATGAGATCTACCGTAAACAAATCCACACTTTCAGAATTTCTTCCTTCATTTCAACATATATTTCTAAGATTAAAAAATAATCTAGACTGTAGATGTAAAACACTTTCAGCATCAAATAATCTGGATTCTCTCTTTGACCCAGTGAACACACTGCATTAGTCTCTCATTCCATGTTACAGTAAAGATACCGAAATACTCTTGTATTTTGGTATCTTTAACTATCAGATGACTGTATACATAGAATAACCTTTTAATAGGTTAGTGTGATGGCACAAGTTTGTGTTAACATGTAGAAAGACTCAAGACAATGACAGTCTGTTTAAACAATGAGTCACAAAGTTATTTTCAAGAAGGATTATATAAATAATTTAGTCGAATATGCCAAAGATAAAATCACACTCCAAATCAGTCAACCGAAAATTCAATATATCAGATCATCCAGATGACAGTTACCAATGCTCTCTAGCAAAAACCAACTTGTAAAGAGAAATACTACTTAATCACATGTTGTATTACCTCAATAAACAGCAGGTTAACAAATGATGATGGTGGTGGTAGTCATAATGTTGAGGATGATACTTCAAAGTAATCTTTATGTAAAGCAGTTTTCTCACATGGTTAAACTATCTTCTCTTTCTCACAAAGTCTCTGCTTCAATGAAACTCGCTATTTTTGCATATTTACTCAAACCCGATCATAGTTATTCTTTTTACTTTCGTTTTTTTGTTTTTGTTTTTGTTTTTGTTGGTTTGTTTTGTTACTCACACAGTCTTATTCCTTTGGACTTGTACTAATTCCATATTATTAAGTGCAGGCATGACTGTGTAGTACTTTGGGCAAGTGTCTTCAACCACAGACCCAGGCCAGGCCAACCAAAGCCTTGTAAGTGGATTTGGCAGACAAAAACTGAAAGAGCTCACCGTTTGTTTGTGTCAACCCTTGTCTCGACATCATGTGATGATTGTAAATGAACACCACCATCATATAAGCGATGTTATTCACTTCTAGTCTTCCATGGAAAACATGTCTGGCCATGGGAAATAATTCCTTGCTTGGAAAAAGGTGAGGGTTAGTGACAGAAAGGGCATCCATACATATAAAAATTTGCCTCAACAAATTCTATCTGATCCATGCAAGTATGGAAAAGTGGAGGTTAAATGATGATGATGATGATGATGATGACAGCTTTTTTTATACTTTTTCTGGAAGTACCTCATATGAAGGGTCCCTTTCCAGTTTTGTATCACTACTCATAAAAAATCTCCAGTATATCAAACCTAATATTGATTTCTAACATAGAAGTATTGGTGATGGTGCCACATAAAAAGCATCCAATACACTCTGTGGAGTGGTTAGTGTTAGGAAGGGCATCCAGTTATAGAAACTATGCCAAAGCAGACACTGAAGCTAGGTGCAGTCCTCTAGCTCATTGGCTACTGTCAAACAGTCCAACTCATGCCAGCATGGAGAACAGACATTAAATGACAATGATGAAGAATTTATATTATTGCCAACGAGAAACTGACATGTTTTGGAATTCATATTTTTCCAGATCATTAGTGATAAAAGTGAAATAGTTTCAACGGTGTCTAACTTATTTTGGCAAAAACTTCTGGCACAAAACAAATGCAATTTTCCAAGAAACTCGTATTACAATGTTCAGCTGACCTGGGTATGATGATACTACTGCTATCTAAACTCACTGATTTCATCTACCCCTCTCCAACCTGTTTACTTCCTACAGCTGAATCCCATAACTTTTGCATTAATCATTTCCCAATCCCTTCTCCTCTTAAACAACATCTCACCAGAATCCCCTATTGTTTTTTTTTTCATACATACAGTATGCATGCATGTATGTATGTATGTATGTATGTATGTACAGACACTCTCATTAAACTTCAAAAGATAAAAGAGAACATTAGCTCATTTAACTGTTAACTCCCTTTTGAGAAAGCTTTAAAGACTATGGCCACTTCTTTCATGCCAAAAATTAAACTAAACTATGATGTGTGTGTGTCTATGTATATGAAACTGTATGTCCATGTACGTCAAATGTGTGTGTATGTGTACATGATAGAAAGAAAAAGGATTATAAATGTGTATACATATATGGCTGTTGGTGTGTCTCAATATGAAAATTAGAGAGGAAAGCGAAACAGAATTTCAGTTAACATAAATTTATTTATTACCTTGGGATTGACATAATATCGCAAATCACTGCCATTGAATATCACCCACCGTTTTCGCCAACCTTTGTTACCCTGCACTCTGAAGTAAAAAAGAAGAACAACAAGCTTTTATGTCAACACTTTAGTTTGGTAAATTCAAAAATGTATATTTAGTATATATTTTAAATTGTAATATTAAGGTTATGATAAAAAAATATATGTCAAGATGTAACGTAAATTGATTTGATTCCAACTTGTTCCAAACAACCTCTGTCTGGGCTTGTGAAATAGTACATATTTTGAATTCTTTATATTCAAATTTTAAAGCTTCCATTATAGTTTCCTATAAAAAAAAAAACTTTTGTCGAATAACGTTCTAAACTCCAGCTTAATGAGAAAATTTGTTATTTTAATAAATCCCTCCAAAATCTAAAATTATTTCCAAAATCAACTGAAATATACTGGCAGGGTTTTTCATAAGAAATATGGTCACAAAAAGGTAGAAACATATTCTCAATTTAAAAATCTAACAGATTACTCTGACACATGAAACATAATGATGAAATTTTAAACCAGTAACTAAGGTGTTGTGAGTGAATGTTCACTGCAAGTGTCTCGTTGTGACTCTAGACTGAAACAATTCTTACTGCTTCCATTCACTTATTAAACAGAAACAAGCACTGGACTTTTACGAGAAAGTTCCCTGTATTAAACAAGTATATTATCCAGATGAGAATCTTGATATCCAATCCAGAGATAAGAACCTGATTAATACACTCCCAAAGGCTCATAGAAGATAATATTCTTTGTAGAGAAGAAGTCTACTTTCCAACCACATGGTTTTGGATTCAGTCTCCTAGCATGGCATCTTCAGCAAGTATCTTCAACTATTGCTCCAGTGCAACTAAAGTTATGTAAGTGAATTTAGTAGACAGAAATTGAAACAAGCTCACCATGTATGTCCATGGTTAAGAAGTTCACTTAGGAACCACATAGTTTAGTTTATTTCTACTACATGACAGCAATATTGGCTGATATCTTCTATTTTGGCCTTGAGATAGCCAATGCCTTGTGAATGAGATTGCAGGCAGAAACTGTAAGAAGCTCACTGCATGCATATGAGCATAGGTGTGTCCTCCTTCTCTTGATTTTTAAACTCTGACAAAAGACTTAGTCACGACATGTTTAAGTAGTGTCATTATTTACAATGTGAGTGAGTGAATGAACTTGAGAGTAAGTGTGAGTGTGTGAGAGTGAGTGTGCGAGTGAGTGAGTGTGAGAAAGAGAGAGACAGACAGACAGACAGAGTGTGTGTGTGTGTGTGTGTGTGTGTGTGTGTGTGTGTGTGTGTGTGTGTGTGTGTGTGTGTGTGTGTGTGTGTGTGTGTGTGTGTGTGTGTGTGTGTGTGTGTGTGTGTGTGTGTGTGTGTGTGTGTGCACGTGCGTGCGTGTGAATGTCTATTTTCAACCTTTGCTAGCACAGAAAAATAATTTCAAACAAATGAACAAACACACCATTGAAAAAGAATGTTATGTCTCAGTGAGATACTCACCCTCCTTGTTTGTAGAGGTAACCACTTCTTTCTGATGAACGTGGCTAGGAGAGAAACAAATAATTATAGTCAATTAAAATATTCCAATTATATCAACAAACTACAGTATTTGATGGCATAAAAGATGCACAGGCATTTTACATGCAACCCAATTTCAACAGGGCATATTCAGGAAAAAACATTTTCAGTACATTATAGCTTGAAACACCTAACTTCATATATAGGACCCTTATTTTTGGGAAATAAAGTGCATCTCTTATGTCATCAAATATGGTTAATCTACAATACCCCATAAGGAACACAGGGTCAGCTGGGAGGCTGCACCAGGAACAGATTGGAGCCTGGTACAGCCTCCCAGCTTACCTGTTCTCAGTCAAACCATCCAACCCATGCCAGCATGGAAACTGAATGTTAAACATCAATGATGATTATAATGATATGTTCCACCCTGAACGGGATGCCGGTCCGTCACAGGATTACTCATTTTTACCAGCTGAGTGGACAGGAGCAACGTGAAATGAAGTGTTTTGCTGAAGAATACAATGCATCACCTGGTCTAGCAATTGAAACCGCAATCTTATGATTATGAGTGTTGGGAGGAATGTGAGTAGAGAGAAGACATGAGAGAGATTAATTCAGACCAGTACAGTAAGACTATGTACAGCAGAGTAGGGCTATGTGGGTCAGTTGCAAAGTGGACTGTGTAAGCTAAATGGAAGTAGCATATGCAAAGTACAGCTAAATAGAAACATATAAAGAAACACAAAGGAAATATGAGCAGGATATTGTGATCACAGAAAGACATGAAAGAAGTGTAGTATTAATTCAAGGCAATATGTAAATAATGAGCCTGAAGGTGCAGGCGTGGCTGCCTGGTAAGAAGCTTGCTTCCCAACCAGATTCAGTCTTGCAGCATGGCACCTTGGGTGAGCGTCTTCTACTATAACCTTGGGCTGACCAAACCTTATGAGTTGATTTGGTAGACAGAAACTGAAAGAAAGGTGGTGAGCTGGCAGAAACGTTAGCACGCTGGGCGAAATGCTTAGCGGTATTTCATCTGCCGCTACGTTCTGAGTTCAAATTCCGTCGAGGTCGACTTTGCCTTTCATCCTTTCGGGGTCGATTAAATAAGTACCAGTTATGCACTGGGGTCGATATAATCGACTTAATCCGTTTGTCTGTCCTTGTTTGTCCTTTCTGTGTGAAGCCCCTTGTGGGCAATAAAGAAATAAAAAAAAAGAAACTGAAAGAAACCTGTTGTATATATGTATATATATGTATATATGTATATATATGGGTACATATATATATGTATATATATATGTATATATGTGTGTGTCTTTGTGTATGTGTTTGTTCTCACCACCACTTGACAACTGGTGTTGGTTTGTTTACTCGTAATTTAGTGGTTTGGCAAAAGAAACTGATAGAATAAGTACCAGGCTTAAACAAAAAGTCTTGGGGTTGATTTGTTCAACTAAAACCTTTCATGGTAGTACCCCAGCATGGCCACAGTCAAATGGTTGAAACAAGTCAACAATAAAAGATGAAGTCTATGAGGACTTGGAACAGAGTGAGCTGCCAAAATGGGGGTACAGAAAAGTCCAACCCTTGACCTCGTTGTGGTGAGAAAGTTAAAATAAGTGAGTGTCAGGGCTATGCCCTCAGGGACTTTGAGTCTAACTGTAACCTGGCTAAATGGCCACTGGTGGCCAGTTAGCTGGGTTGTAACCCTAGCACCAATGGTGTTGGACCTGGCCACCCAGGGCAGACAGGTCTGATACTGGTGGTGTTAGGGTTGCAACCCAGCTATCGAAGGACAATTTTGAATTCCAGGAGGTGTCTGGTCCAGAATCTGGTGGCTTCCTTGTGGCATTGGATTACATCTGCAGGCATCTTGCAGCAAGAAGGGCTAACACTAGTTCAACCTGCCACTGGTTATGTATGGTGGCTTACGAATACAGACAAGGATTGCTTTCGCAGACTCTGATCATCCCTTAAAACTCTTATGAACTCACAATGCAGTGAACTCAATAGGAGCCAGCTTGACTCCTTCCAGGTGAATGCTGTTACAAGACAAGAAACCTAAGAAATATGAACACAGAACAGTGAACCTTTCAGAAAAATAGACAGAAAGAAGTGACATAGAAACAGAAAGAGAAGTGGGGAAAGAGGGGGAAAAAGGGAGAAAAGTATTGAAATACAGAAAAAGTGGGGAGAGACAGGCAGATAGATAAGAGAGAGAGAGAGAGAGAGAGAGAGAGAGAGAGAGAGAGAAAGAAAGAGAGAATGAAATGAGGGGTTAAGAAAGAAAGGCTCAAGTGTCAGAAATAGAGGAGTGAGAGAAATCAGAAAAAAGGTGGAACTTAAGAAAGAAGATGGTAAGAGAAAGGGAATTATATACAGAGAGAGATGGAGAGAGGTAAGGAATAAAGATAGAGAGAAAGATAAGATGTGTGTGTGTGTGTTTTTATTACATGCATACATTTCTATATTTGCATGTGCAAACATGGAATGTGAGATATGAGAGGTACAAAGATGATACTGGGTGCGAATATGTGTGTACGCGCAAAAAAATGAGAGTGTATTTATGTGTATGCGTGTGGGTGTGTGAGTGAAAATTAGAGAGGCATGTGAAGATATAATAACACCAATATCAGTTAGACTGGAAGAAAGAAACAATGTATTTAGTGCATGATATTGTAAAAATTTTGGTACTTACCGAACTGACACCAGATGTGATTTTGGCTCCTCCTGGAGCGATACGTTCTGTTGACGTTGTCAAACTAACATTGACACTTGATTCTTCATCACTAGTGGAATCATCATCATCTGGAATATTCAAAAGAAACAAAAATTTTAATTACTAAAAACGCAAGAAAAATTTATGAAAGATTTTTTTATTTTTGTTTTCTTTTTCTTTTTGTTTTATTTTTGTTTTTGTCCCCTGCCTCCACTTTACAACCAGCATTAGTGTGTTTATTTCCCAGTAATTTAGCAGTGTGGCAAAAGATACCAACAGGATATGTTCAACTAAATTTTTCAAGGCGATACCTCAGCATGGCTACTATCTAATGAAAGAAACAACTAAAAGATAACAGAAAAATTAAAAACCGCTCAACTGAGAAATAATATTCAGGGTAGTGAGGGTGGATATGATGAATTTAAGCTGTGATTTCTTTTACAACACCCTTCAAACTTTGGGCCTCACAGAGGAAGTGGCAAATGACCAACACCTTTGGCAGTATACCATACTTGAGAAGACTTGTCAAGCCAAGTGAGATTGTAGTCATGACCAATGCCGGTGCTTTGTAACTGGCACCCATGCCAGTGGCATATGAAAAGCACCCACTACACTCTTGGAGTGGTTGGTGTTAGGAAAGGCATCCAGTTATAGAAACCATGCCAAAACAGACAATGGAGCCGGGTGCAGTCTTCTGCCTTACCAGCTCCTGTCAAACCATCCAACCCATGCCAGCATGGAAAACAGATGTTAAATGATGACGATGAGGACACATATATATAGAGGAGTAGATGAAACAGGAACAACTGACGAAGGAGTATACTCTTTATGTTGCATGTCTCGTTTCTCTGATTTTTTCATTCGAAAAAAGTTTGTTTTCTATGTTTTCATTTTTATGTTTTCATTTCTCATTGTGTTTAAGGTTTTTTTATGTCCTGTTCCCATATATGCATGTATGTATACATATAGATGTAGGTATGTACATATATGTATGGATATATGCATATATCTATATATTATTTATATATTATATATATATTACTCTCTTTACTTGTTTCAGTCATTTGACTGTGGCCATGCTGGAGCACTGCCTTTTTAGTCAAGCAAATCGACCCCCAGGACTTATTCTTTGAAAGCCTAGTACTTATTCTATCGGTCTCTTTTTGCTGAACCACTAAGTTATGGGGATGTAAACACACCACCATCCGTTGTCAAGCGATGTTGGGGGACAAACACACACACACACACACAAATATATATATACATATATACGATGGGCTTCTTTCAGTTTCCATTTACCAAATCCATTCACAAGGCTTTGGTCAGCCAGAGGCCATAGTAGAAGACACTTGCCCAAGGTGCCATGCAGTGGGACTGAACCCGGAACCATGTGATTGGTAAGCAAGTTACTTACTACACAGCCACTCCTGAGAGTTTTGACGCTAATATCCATTATTATTGAAGTTTATTCCTATGTCAACATTTCTGTATAAGGCTATATTTAACTGTCAAGTTCAAGTTAAATAAATAAATTACCTTACACATCATCAGAGTAAAAGGCAAAGAGTAAAAGGTAAAGGAGATCGATCCATAAGGAGTCTACTTTAGACCTTTGGGGAGAAATCTCTTGCTATTTTGGTAGCGATTACATGTTTATCTCATCAACACATTGTGGAGAT
>NC_142932.1:105130180-105131962 GCF_046866305.1 Octopus bimaculoides | reverse complement strand
AGCACCGACTTTAGTCGAGAAAATCGACCCCAGGACTTATTCTTTGTAAAGCCTAGTACTTATTCTATCGGGCTCTTTTGCTGAACCGCTAAGTTACAGGGGACGTAAACACACCACCATTGGTTGTCAAGTGATGTTGGTGGGGACAAATACAGACACACAAACATACACACACACACACACACACACACACACACACACATATATATGACGGGCTTCTTTCAGTTTCTGTCTACCAAATCCACTCACAAGGCTTTGGTCGGCTTGAGGCTATAATAGAAGACACTTGCCCAAGGTGCCACACAGTGGGACTGAACCTGGAACCACGTGGTTTGTAAGCAAGCTACTTACCACACAGCCACTCCTACACCTATATATATATATATATATATATACACCTATATATATATATATACACCTATATATATATATATACACCTATATATATATATATACACCTATATATATATATACACCTATACATATATATATACACCTATACATATATATATACACCTATACATATATATATACACCTATACATATATATATACACCTATACATATATATATACACCTATACATATATATATATATATATATAGCACTCACTTCTTGTTCTTCAAGAGAAATTTTCAGTGCAGCCATTGCAAGTGCACACACACACACACACACACACACATTGTCCACCTTAAAAGAAACACTTGTATGCAAAAATAAAAATATATGTGTGTATGTGTATGCATACACATACACAGAGAGGGAGGGAGAGAGGTTGAGAGAAAAGTTGAGATTCAGTTGGACATGAGTTAAAACAACAAAAAAAAAAGAACAGTAATAAACAAGAGAAAAAAATATATATAGTGTGTTTATTTGGCAAAAAAAAAAAATGGCCTCCCCGAAATACAACAATATCTGTTTCAACACACGATTTCACATCAGGAATCATGCAAAATGAATGGCTAAATATACAATATATATATATTCAAGTACATTCTCACCTAAATTTATGCATTGAAAGCCCTGAGGAAATGTACTACAATTGTGGCTGGGTTAGTGATAAAGTAACAACCAACAGCACAATGTTACTCAGCTTAAACTGGAAACTGAATAAGTCTTATTGTTAAATACTTTTCATAAAAGGAACAAAGAGAAAGTGAGGAAGAGAGAAAGAGAAGTGGGCTGAGGCGAGATTATAAGCTTCATTCAGGTCTCTCAACCCCTTTATTTTTGTTTCTCGTGTATAATAAGGTAAATGTAATTTGACACACTACCTGAGGCTAATCAGAGATCTTCAGCATCAAACAGGTAAGTTTTAATGTTTCACTTATAATATTAAGAATTACTGATTTAAATAGCAAAGATATTACCTGTGGATATTACCTGAAGTTCAAAGTGACTACAGGTGGTTTGCTGAGAGGGGAGGAGAGAGGCTGAGAGAGGGAGGGAGGGAGGGAGGGAGGGAGGGAGGGAGGGAGGGAGGGAGGGAGGGAGGGAGGGAGGGAGGGAGGGATAGAAGTTGAGAGAGGGAGGAAAGAGAGGGGAGGGGAGGGGAGGAGAGAGAGTAGGGAGAGTGAGAGAGGGGGGAGGGGGAGGGGGAGGGGGAGACGGGGTGAGAGAGATGAGGAAGAGAGAGACGGGAGAGAGGGGGAGAGAGGGGGAGAGAGGGGAGAAAGAGGGGGATAGAGGAGAGAGGGGGGAGAGAGGGGGAGAGAGAGAGGGAGAGAGAGAGGTGGAGAGAGAGAGGGAGAGAGAGAGGGGGAGAGAGAGAGGGAGAGAGGGG